>NC_057725.1:9648011-9661614 GCF_004010195.1 Chiloscyllium plagiosum
CTCTCTCATGTTTGCTTTCTTGCACTCTCTCATACTCACTGCCTCTCTCTCTCTCTCTCTCTCTCTTGCATCCTTCTCTTATGTGCTCTCTCTTTCTTGTAGCCTCTCCCTGACTCACTCACTCACTCTCACTCTCTCACATTCTCTTTCTCTCTCACATTCTCTTCCTCTGTCAGACTCTAACTATTTCATGCTATGCATCTCTTTCTCTCTTGCAGTCAATCTCTCTCTGTCAAGATCTTGTTCAGTCTCTCTGTCTCACACGTGTTCTCTCTCCCTCACACACTCTCTGTCTCTCTCGTGGTCTCTCTCTGTCAAGCACTCTCTCTCACACAGTCTTGGATTCACACACACTGTTCTTGGCAGTAAGGATGAGCTATAGATAAGGAAAGGATTGGCGATTAGCCTCTGTGGGGAAAACAGTTTGGCAGCAAGCTCTATCTGGATTCCCACATCGTACTTGGACATTTGGGTAGAACAGCAATCAAAATCCACTTCGTTGGGAAGTGAAGAAGTTTGAAGAAAAATAATTATACAATAAACTCATGGTTATGTATCAATAAGTAGTTTATTTATCATAGGATAGAGGTCCAGGACCATGATTTAAATAAAACATATCCCTTGATGAATAAGCTACAAGTCAGTTGAATGGCAAATAGTAAATGTAGACTGCGGTTTACTCACCTCACTGAAGTCTGTTAGGGAAGGAAACCTGCTGTCCCTACCTGGTCTGGTCTACATGTGACTCCCACAAAAATATGGTTGACTCTCTGGGCAATTAGGGACGAACAATGAATATGGGACTAACCAGTGATGCACACATCCCATGACTGAATCAATAAAAGACATTAAAATATTCCCAGCAAGTACTTGTGTCATTTTGGACAAAACTAGATGTCATATTTAACCAATTTTAGAAGCTTGTTAATTGAAGATATTTGTTTATAGCGTAATTTATCTTCCAATTATGTTGAAAATATTTGACAACAATAGTCCATTTAGTAAGGGGTCTACATATATTTATTATTTCGTTCGTTTGATTGAATGAGTATTATTTTCAGGCGATAGTTTTGGTGCAGTTCCTTCTGAAGTAGATCAGTCTCTGCGGTGAGGAGATTTTAGCCCTAACAAAACTCTCAATGAAATTTTGGTTTCAGGCAAAAACACAATTCATTGCCTTTATGTTACGACAATGACACTATGGTCGACCTTCTGTCTTTTTTTAATAAAAGAGTCGATTTGAGCATCATGCAGATTTATTGCAATAATATAACATGAAGGAAACACACTTCACAGTTTGTTTTCACCTGATAACTATGGAATAATTTTTTCTTCATGAAGTATGGATCCAAATCCTTTAGTAGTAACTAATTATGAAACAAGAACGGGATGTGATTAATGCTGAGCTTTGTTTCATGGGGAAGCTCTTGTAATATCTGTAATTATTTCTTAACACAGCAGGTTACTTTGTGATAATTATTTCTGTTGTTTTCATTTTTAAGACAATAAGTTTTCATTAGTACAATCCATTTCTCAAAAAGCCTTAACATTGTACTCAGCATAGCAAAAATGGTAAAAGTCAGTGATCATTATTTGAAGAGATTGATTCCAATGGTGAAAATGCCCTTTAGAAATATTTACATATACTGTAGATCTACAATGATTAAGTCAATCAAAATGATTTGTGTGTAACATTTGAATCCAGTTCTGATTTCATAGGTTTTTATTTCAACTCTTACCAAGTCTTACTTTAAGCAATTTCAGTTGGTTCCTCGTTAACGTTATGACACATCTTGCAATCAATGTATGGTTTTTTTCTAAGCTACAGAGCCACTGCATCACTGCTGCTTAATGCACTGCTGCAAAGTATTGTGACTAGATTAATGTTGGTGGTCGAGATTTAACCTTAAATAGCCTCTATTAAATTAAACAGTAAATAACTATTGCACAGATTGAGAGAATACAATGTGGTAGGGGCAGAGTGGGAGGGAGCCTGAAAGATAACTTGTGAATTTGGTGCAGAGGGGAAAGATGTGTTTTTTTTTGTCACATTTTCTCCAGCTTCCACAAGCTGATGACTCTCAAGGCTTTAGTTAGTTGAATGGGTAGATGATTCTTTAGTGAGATTTAAAAAAAAATATTCTATCTCTTTAAAATGCACACTGTATTTTAAACTGAAACTGGAAACAATACAAGCATGTCACTAACATTATTGCTTAACTGATTAACCTATTTGGTGTAAGTACAGACAGCAGTTTAGTGATGCTTCTACACTTGAAATCTCACATAATAAAGATGACAAGGGAGGTGATTTGTTGCAATTGTAACATGTGGAAGCTGGTGGAAAACAGTACTACCCATGACGTACAGATCTCCAAGAAGCATCTGCAATTTGAGGAACTTTGACATCAAGTTCATGCATGGGAGTTCCCTGAACACTTTATTTTTCGGAACATACAAATATAAAAAGTGCACCAGCAAATGAGGTGACCACAGGGAAGAAAGATAAAAGATACAGGGCTTGTTATCTGAATGCATGGGATCATTCATAACATGGACGTTCAATCGCTCCTGGACAAATCAATGGGCGTGGTGTGATATTCATTGCAGAAACATGGTTGGAAGTGACCACAACTAGGACATATAAAATTTCAGAAGGACTGGGTGCAAGGGTAAGGGGTGGGGAGGCTCTGTTGCTAAAAGATGAGATCAGTACAGTAATCAGAAATTATCTTTTGTGGAATCACTACAATGTGGAAACAGGCCCTTTGGCCCAACAAGTCCACATCTGACCCTCTGAAGAGTAACCTACCCAAACCCAACCTCGTGTCCTATTACTCTACATTTCCCCTGAATAATGCACCTAGCCAACACATCCCTGAACACTGTGGCAATTTAACATGGCCAATCCACCCTAACCTGCACATCTTTGGATGTGGGAGGAAACCGGAGCAAACCCACGCAGACATGGGGAAAGTGTGCAAATTCCACATAGCCAGTCACCCGAGACTGGAATTGAACCCAAGTCCCTGACGTAGTGAGACAATAGTGCTAACCCCTGAGCCACTATGTTGCCCCTTTAGTCAGGGGATCAAAATGAAGAATCAGTTGGGTGGAGGTAAGGAATATCAAAGGAATAAAATCATTAATGGGAATTATTTATAGTCCCCTGCCAGTAACTATACTGTGGGATGGAATACACATCAACTAATAACAGAGAATTGCAATGAAGATTGGATAATAATCATGAGCTATGGAACTGCACCCCAAGATCCTCCTGTACAGCAATGATCCTAAATGATCTGCTATGTACTGTATACTTCCCTCTTACGTTTGACCTCCCAAAATGCATCACCTCACACTTGTCTAGATTAAACACCAGTTCTCATTTCTCTGCCCCACTTTCCAACTAATCTTTATCCTGCCTGCTGTATCCTTTGACAACCTTCCTAACTTTATCTGTAACTCTATGAATTTTCATGTCATTTACAAACCTAATCAGACCACTTACATTTTCATCCAAATCATTTTTATAAATTACAAACAACGGAAGTTCCAGTACCAATCCTTGTGGAACACACTGGCCACAGACCTCCAGTCAGAAAAACATCCCTCTGTAACTACCCTCTGTCTTCTATAACCAAGTCAATTTTGTATCCAACTTCCCAACTCACCACAGATCCCATGTAACTGAATGTTCTGGACCAACCTACCATAAGGGACTTTATCAAATGCTTTATTAAAGCCCATGTAGACAACATCCACCGCCATACCTTCATTAATCATCTTCATTACTTCCTCAAAAAAACCTATCAAATTTGTGAGAGCACCTTCGCTGCATAAAGCCATTCTGATTATCTCTAATAAGTCCATTCTTTTCCAATTGCGAGTAAATTCTGTGCCTAAGAATTTTCTTCAATATTTTCCCTATCACTGATGCAACGCTTACTGGCTGGTTTTTCCTGGATTATCATTCTTAGTCAAAGTAACAGCATTGGTTATTCTCCAGTGTTCTGGGACTTCACTTGTTGCTAAAAACGTCAAAAAATCTCTGTCAAGGCACCAGCAATTACCTGGAGAAAGTGAGGTCTGCAGATGCTGGAGATCAAAGTTGAAACTTTATTGCTGGAACAGCACAGCAGGTCAGGCAGCATCCAGGGAACAGGAGATTCGACGTTTCGGGCACAGAAGAAGGGCCTGTGCCCGAAACGTCGAATCTCTTGTTCCCTGGATGCTGCCTGACCTGCTGTGCTGTTCCAGCAATAAAGTTTCAACCAGCAATTACCTCCCTTGACTCATTCACTGTCCTGAGATATACCCATCAGGCCCTGGGGACCTATCTACCTTAATGTTTTTCATGACTTCCAACACCTCCTTGTTCTGAATATCAACACGTCCCGACCCAGTATTACCAGCATTCACGTCTTTCTCCTGGGTGAATACCAATGTGAGGCAATCATTAAACACCTCACCCAGATTCTCTGGCTCCATTCAAAAAATCCCTCCTTTATCTTTTGAGTGGATCCATTCTTTCCCTAGCTGCCCACTTGCTCCTAATATATGTGCAAAATGCCTTGGGATTGCCCTTAATCCTATGACATTTCATGGCTCCTTTTATCCCCCAATTCCTTGTTTGCGTTCTTTTCTGCTTCCTTTGTATTCCTCAGGGGAGGAATTTCCGTTTCAGTGTTACAGAAGAAGAGGTATTTTCCCTCAGTACCAGACCTGATGACAGTTTGTTGAGAATATTGATAAAACCAGTTAGCCAAACCTATGGATCATCTAGCATTTGTTGCTCACCTCTCCCACTGGTCCTTGAACTAAGTGGCATGTTATATCAAATCAGAGGGCTCTTAAGTGTCAAGCACACTACCGTGGGACAGTAGTCACATGTAAAATAGATTTCCTTCCTTAAAGGCCTTCATGAATCAGATGTGCTTCATGATAATTAACAAAAGAGTTATGATCACTATCCTTTTTCTAAAAATTGGTGATTGTAATAACTAATTAAATTCAAACTCCAACAGCGAGATTCAAACCTGGGTTCCAGAAGATGAAAACACACCTTTGGATTAGTAGCCCCAGTGCCATTCCCATTCTGTTACTGCTGCTGCTACTGCTACTTCAGTGCAGTCCCAGACATTTTCCCACCATGACTCCATTTCGAGGCTTGAAGATGGTCACAACCTCTCAGTGAAAAGTGGAAGGAGAAGGATGCCAGGGCGGGGTCAGCTTGCATCTCCATGTGGGCTCCTGGTCACTCTGGGTAGCACCATCCTCCATTCTAGCCCCTTTGAGCAGTGAACTACAGGAGAATAAATTAACTCACTCAAAAGTTTATTATCGTTAGTGAAGACCATTTGCTATCCACAATTACAGACTTAACACAGGCACAGATTCGAAATGGTTACAGAAAAATTAAAATGGTGGCAGAGTTTTTTTGTTACTTTATAAATATTAAAAAATAACACTCAATCTCTGATCCTTGCAATTCCAATTCATAGAACAATGTGTTTAGAAGCAATATAATTTATGTGATTGCTCACAATTTGTTGGTTGTTCTGTCTCTCGAAATTTTGAAGATTTAGTCATGTAACAGAAATTTAATGGGTCTTTAACTGTGAAGTAATATTTTTGATTGGTTGAGATAAAATAGTCATTTTACCAGACTTGATATTTGTGAAAGTAACACTAATCCTTCATTCATATGTGATCAGAAATTTGCCTGAAAGTGACACAGATATGTATCGATTAAATTCTTTTTGATAGCAATTTAATTCTTATTTATTTATTTTTCTGTCTGCAATCTCAGCAATCCCTCACAAATAGCGACATAATGTTTGTGAAACTCCACGCTCCTTGGGAAACGATTTGTAAATACGCAGAAAGAATGAACATCCACATGCCTTTTAGGTATGGTACTTGTATTACTGTTTGTTTTAGTCTCTGTTGAATCAGTTATTGTGTAACTGTGGAGTAGGAAGATAGAGAAATGTCTAGGAAGGGATGATGCACAATGTTTAAAGTTCCAGTTAGCTCAATTAGCTGGAAAGCCAGTTTATGTTGCAGAGTGACATCAATTCCTGCACTGACTAATGTCACCATGAATACTCAAGCTTGCCCCCTTCCTCTTCACCCTCAAGTTAAACCTACAAACCTGTCATCTCTCTCTCTCTCTCTCTCTCTTATAAGAGCATGAACTATAGTGAATCGCATGACATATCATTTGCCTGACGCAAGGTTTTAAAATCACAGTTAACATGAGAATTGTTTATCTGCTCCAGTAAACAATACCTTCTGTGATAGGCAGACAGTTGTTGCAAAACGTAAAATGTACAATATATGTCCATATCCTTGATAGCTGGTCAGAATTTATTCAGGATAAAGTATAATAACGAGTCGATAGCTAAATTTTTGAGCATGTTTCACAATGACCTCCTTTACTGTTAAATAATAACAAACAATATTTATTTGCAACTGATGCATGTGTATATGGTTGAGCATGTATATGTGGTTGATGCAATCATAACATTCTCATAGCTATTGCCATCTTATTTCTGTTGCTTGAAAAAGGCAGTGAGGAATGCTACTTTGTCTTTCCAAATCTTCCAGTCCTTAGTATTTTTTTTCCTATTCTTCCAGGAAAAAATGTTATTACACTGATTGGAAGAACAAAGTGATGAGCAGGTTGGTGGGTGCTGTGCAGTATTTGTTAATACCATCACATAAAGTTTCCAGCTGATAGTTGTAAATTCAGAACTAGGGTCAATCTGTGAAATTGCTGTGTGGCGGAGCGCAAATTGTAGAACTAAAAATAAATATGACTCAGTGATATGTTAACGGACCTGAGTGACAGTCACATTTTAAGTGACATTAGTACTGATGTACAGGCCACAAGTGCATACCTTACAAAGATCGATCAGGCTCTGTGCCACATAGATAAAATAGATTACAGCAACACTCTGAGATCTGGTGAGATATTTATGCGCAGTGGATGCCTTTTCATCAAGTTATACTCTAACCCTAATTTTTCATCTGTTGATGTGGATGCACTGAAAATTATGCTCACTGTTACAGATTCCAGAATGAGTAGTGCTTTGTGAACAAAACCCTCCTCCTCTGGGAAAGTAATACAGTGCTGTGGCTGTTACGGATAAATCCTCGCTTTGAGCTTTGTGAAAAAAATTATAATTCCATTTCAACTGTTAAAGATAGTTTTAAAATAAAAGCATCAGATAGGCTGCTGATTAAAAGAAGCAATCATTAGAGCATTTTTTTTGGATTGAAATAGTGGGATCTCCTGTCAGGGATATGACAGCTTGGCTTCTCTACTGTAACTGAACTGGAAATTGATATGTTCTCTGATGCCTTAGAGCTGAACTGCCAATCTGCAACACTCAGTCTTGTCAGTCTGCTTTTGATGCAGTGACACTCAGAACACTTTTTTTCTGTGTGTGGCTAACAATATTTCCCTGTAAAGTAGCATCAGTGTCTTTAGACTTTTCTGTATTCACAAAGCACTGGAATAACTTGATCTGTATATATTGCTGTTGTTGCATTTATCGGGCCATGCAACTTAGACTCTTTCCAATTAAATCTGCTACGATTTAAGAGCATTATTTTAGGTGGAGTGTTTCCTACTTATTTCAGAGAAATTCAGTTTGGAACATTAGGTTTTCATGAGATATTCGCTTGCTGCTCTGCAACTTCTGCTGAGGCATTGAGCAGATTTACCTGCAAAACTGGTCTTGAGTACAACGCATTACTCAATGTGTTATATAACAGAGAAGTATTTCTTTGAGCAGCAAGCCTTAGTGCAGAATTTTCCAGTGCCAGATTTTCAAGGAGGTTGAGACTGCAGACATTTGGCTCATTTATTGATTTTTGCCATTTGCAAAAATCATTTCATTCCACGTTAACTATGTGACAGCTTCATCATGAGCATAAAATAGATTTTTTTGGACATAAGGAGACCCCTTGTTTAATTAGAATGCACCATTGATGTGTCCAAGTTAGTTCATTTAGTGTTCAGACTTCTCCATTATAATTGTTGCAGATATGGAGGCTACTCATGTAGTTCCAGAACCAGGGGTCAGGGTGTAATGAGTTGAAACTTTCTTGCTGGAACAGCACAGCAGGTCAGGCAGCATCCAGGGAACAGGAGATTCGACGTTTCGGGCACAGGCCCTTCTTCAGGAATGAGAGAAGGGCCTGTGCCCGAAACGTCGAATCTCCTGTTCCCTGGATGCTGCCTGACCTGCTGTGCTGTTCCAGCAAGAAAGTTTCAACTTTGATCTCCAGCATCTGCAGACCTCACTTTCTCCTCAGGGTGTAATGATACAGGCTAGGTCATTTAAGACTGAAATGAGGAAAATTTTCTTCACCCAGAGAATGATGAGCCTGTAGTATTGTCTGCCACAGAAGGCAGTTGAGGACAGAATATTGAATGGTTTCACAAGGAATTAGATATAGTTCTTAAAGCAAAGGAATAAACGGACAAGTGGAGAAAGTGGGAACAGGGTACTGGAGTCAGATGGTTGGTCATGATCATATTGCAGCTGACTGGAAAGGCTGGGTGGCCTGTTCCTGCTCCTAGATTCTGTATTTTGATGTTTGCAGCATTGCCACACTATCAGATTCGGTAGAGGCTTGAATTTCTTCCCCCGCTTTCTGTGATGGTTTCCCCAACTAGAAAGTCAGCTTTTGAGAATTTGGTTGTCATAAAAATGTTTCTTTAGATTGTTCTGTTGTATTTTCCTGAATCCGTCTCGATTGCTAGCTTGCCAGTCTTGTGAAAGGACCAGAAGCACAAATCATACAGCTCAGTTCTGGTGCAGTCAGAGGAATGGCAAAGATGTGGATTTTGAAAGCACTTTTTTGGAAGGTTCCAGTATTTCATTGGGTAAAATTGCAAGGTTTTCCACCAAATAAAGTATCCCAAGCTCAAGAGACTTGCCAGGAAATTACATCAGAATGCAAACTGGTGCATATATTGTTAAGTGGAATAAAATATATTAAATTGTTAATCACAATTAGGGCAATTGATTTCAAGTGCTGGTCAAAAATATGGTATTGTAAAGGAGCCACTTTGCTATAATCATTTTTACTTGTTTGTATGAATTATTCTATTTTCACAACTTAATACACATTTTACACTTAATGTAGAGTAATATCTTTCCCACGTGTGACACATTTGAAATAAATCCAAGTATCTTCCATGATGTATGAAAGTAGTAACTCTGTGTGTCAAAAAAACCAAGTTTAAAAAAGGTATGAAAGGCACATTTAACCGTATATAAACTTGTGAAGCACAAAGCATTTCTGAGGGCTCTCAATGTATAACAGTATTTCCCATGTGATTTCTAATATGACTTTACAGTTATCCAAATTATTGCATGGCTTTTTTAAATTCAGTGTTTTCCAAATAAATTTCAAGACCGCAGTCAGTTATCTGAAAAATCTTGCTCCTTTTCTGAAGATCTGACATTAACCCTTTGCTTTCATGTATAAACAATAAAGAATGTTCTTACACCAGTTGCCAATATTAGAAATGGTTAATGAAATCAACTGGAATTTTTATTTCAATAAGAGACTGACTGTAATGTCTTCCAAATGAGTGAGATGTAAAACTTCCCATCACATTGGTCAGATGTGATCTGGATAACTATCCAAATGTCAACTTCTGTCTGTGCTGGTTAGATAGAATCCCCACAGTGTGGAAACAGGCCATTCGGCCCAACAAGTCCACACCAACCCCTCCGAAGAGCATCCCACTAAGACCCAACCCCCTACTCTGTTTAACTAAAACTACGGCTTTTTGCGTGGGAAATCATGTCCCTCAAACTTAATTAAGTTTTTTGAAGAAGTAACAAAGAGGATTGATGATGGCAGAGTGGTAGATGTGATCTATATGGATGTCAGTAAGGCGTTCAACAAGGTTCCCCATTTGAGACTGATTAGCAAGGTTAGATCTCATGGAATACAGGGAGAACCAGGCATTGGGTACAGAACGGGCTCAAAAGTAGAAGACAGAGGGTGGTGGTGGAGGGTTATTTTTCAGACTGGAGGCCTGGACCAGTGGAGTACCACAAGGATCGGTGCTGGGTCCTCTACTTTTTGTCATTTACGTAAATGATTTGGATGCGAGCATAAGAGGTACAGTTAGTAAGTTTGCAGATGACACAAAATTTGGAGGTGTTGTGGACAGCGAAGAGGGTTACCTCAGATTATAAGGATCTCGACCAGATGGGCCAATGGTCTGAGAAGTGGCAGATGGAGTTTAATTCAGATAAATGCGAGGTGCTACATTTTGGGAAAGCAAATCTTAGCAGGACTTAAACACTTAATGGTAAGGACTTTGGGAGTGTTGCAGAACAACGAGACTTTGGAGTGCAGGTTTATAGCTCCTTGAAAGTGGTGTCGCAGGTAGATAGGATAGTGAAGGAGGCGTTTGGTATGCTTGCTTTTATTGGTCAGAGTATTGAGTACAGGAGTTGGGAGGTCATGTTGCGGCTGTACAGGACATTGGTTAGGCCACTGTTTGAATATTGCGTGCAATTCTGGTCTCCTTCCTATAGGAAGTATGTTGTGAAACTTGAAAGGGTTCAGAAAAGATTTACAAGGGAGAAGCTGAATAGGCTGGGGTAGTTTTCCCTGGAGCGTCAGAGGCTGAGGGGTGACCTTATAGAGGTTTACAAAATTATGAGGGGCATGGATAGGATAAATAGGCAAAGTCTTTTCCTTGAGGTGGGAGAGCTAGTGTGTTTCCAATTAAACCTGTTGGACTATAACCTGGTGTTGTGTGACTTTTAACATTGTACACCCCAGTCTAACACTGGCATCTCCAAATATTTTGCCTGGAGTTGGGGAGTCCAGGACTAGAGGGTGTAGGTTTAGGGTGAGAGGGGAAAGATATAAAAGAGACCTAAGGGACAACTTTTTCACGCAGAGGGTGGTACGTGTATGGAATGAGCTGCCAGAGGAAGTGGTGGAGACTGGTACAATTGCAACATTTAAGAGGCATTTGGATGTGTATATGAATAGGAAGGGTTTAGAGGGATATGGGCCGGGTGCTGGCCAGTGGGACTGGATTGGGTTGGGATATCTGGTCGGCATGGAAGGGTTGGACCGAAGGGTCTGTTTCCATGCTGTACATCTCTATGACTCTGTATTCCCCATGGCTAGTGCACCTAACCTACACATCCCTGAAGACTATGGGTAATTTAGCATGGGCAATCCCCCTAATTTGCACATCTTTGTGCTGAGTGAGGAAACCAGAGCATCTGGAAGAAACCCATGTTGACATGGGGAGAATGTGCAAACTCCACACAGACACTTGCCCAAGGCTGGAATCAAACTTGGGACCCTGATGCTGTGAGGCAGCAGTGCTAACCACTGAGCCACTATGCCATCCCTGAAGCTTAAACCTGTCAAATGTTTTGAGCTCTATGGGGATGTAACAAGCAGGATGGTGAAAAGGAACCAAGGCATGTTGTAAATTTCAAAAAAGTATTTGATAAGGTACCACATGAAAGATTACTGCTCAAAATAAGAGCTTATGATCTTAAGGGTGATGTTTTGGGAAAGTAGTGATACTTGGGTTGTTTCAGGTTGACAAAAACTAACTGGTGAGTGCCAAAGGAATCAGAGCTGTGCTTTAACTATTCACAATCTCTATGGATGACTTGGATGAAAGGGCAGGCTATATTGTTGCCAAATTTGCTGATTCTACAAAGATAAGTAGGAAAATAAATTGAAGAGGATCAAGGTGACTACAAAGGGATATAGATGTATGAAGTTAATGAGTAACAAATTAACACATGAAGTATAATGTGGAAAAAGTATGAGGTTGTCCACTGTGGCAGGGTGGACTGAGCAGAATGTGATTTAAGTGGAAAGACATTGCAGAATATTTCATTGCAGAAGGATCTAGTGTCCTTCTGCCTGAATCAGAAAATGCTGACATGCATGTTCAGCAAGTATATTAGCAAGGCAAATGAAATAGCAGCCTTTATTGCAAGATGAATGGAGTAATCAAGTAATACGTTTGCTGTAACATGGTAGGATATTCGGAGACTGTACCAGAGCACTGTGTAAACATTTGGCCTCCTTATATAGGACTGTGTACTTCCACTGAAAGCAGTCCAGAGACCATTCTCTTGGCTGATCCATTGGAGAAAGGTGTATCTTAAGAGGAAACATTGAGTAGTTTGGGCATATACTGACTGGAGTTGAAAAGAGTGAAGGGTGACCTTACAGAAACCTCTAAGATTCTGAGTGAACTTGATGGGAGAGATACTGAGGGGATGCTTCTACTCATGGCAGAATCTCAAACCAGGGAGTGCAGATTAAGTCCCATTTAAGACGGATGGGGATTAATTTATTTTCTCAGAAGACGTTAGTCTTTGGAATTCTCTTCTGCAGAGAGCTTTGGAGTCTGGGATTTTGAATATATTGAAGGCATTTGATTGACATTTGTTAGATTAGATTCCTGACAGTGTGGAAACAGGCCCTACAGCCCCCTAAGCCTGCGCCAGTCCAGATCCTCTATCTAAACCTATCGCCTATTTTCTAAGGATCTGTATCCATCTGCTCCCTGCCCATTCATGTATCTATCTAGATACATCTTAAATAACTCTACCATCTCCGCTGGCAACACATTCCAGGCACCCACCACCCTCTGCGTAAAGAACTTTCCACACATTTCTCCCTTAAACTTCTCCCCTCTCACTTTGAACTCGTGACTCCTGGTAATTGAGTTCCCCACTCTGGGGAAAAAGCTTCTTGCTATCCACTCTATCTATACCTCTCAATGATAATGTTACAATCTTACAGGATTTTTTATTGCATTGTTAACTCCCTTTGGAGGAATGCATTGCAAAATTGAGAACAGATTTTCCAGGATACGCAGCAGCCCTGATGAAGTTTCATTTGGAAATGCCTGCTTGAATTGATCATTAAATTGGGGGAGCTGTTAAAACCCATGGTTAGCCTGAGTGATGTGATCATGAGCCAATCGTTCTGATATCTGATTGTGAGTTGATGTCCATTTCAGGGTATACCTCAGTGAGTGATTGGAGTTGGCTGGCACCCACAATGCATCATGGCGTGTTGTGGCAATTAGCCAAATTTTAAATATTACTGCCAGATTTGCTGTCCTGGAAATCACAACACCATACGTTTTAATTCTTTTTCAGCCTTTGCCAATTAATTGCCCCTTTTGCATTCTATCCATTTCCAACTTAATCTTTCTGAATCTATCTTACAATTAGCCTCGAGCAAACCTCATGTGAGGAGTTTTTCCAAACTTTAATTCCAAATCATAGAACATAGAACATAGAAGAATACAGCGCAGTACAGACCCTTTGGCCCTCGATGTTGCGCCGATCCAAGCCCACCTAACCTATACTAACCCACTATCCTCCATATACCTATCCAATGCCCGCTTAAATGCCCATAAAGAGGGAGAGTCCACCACTGCTACTGGCAGGGCATTCCATGAACTTACGACTCGCTGAGTGAAGAACCTACCCCTAACTTCAGTCCTATATCTACACCCCCTTAATTTAAAGCTATGCCCCCTCGTAATAGCTGACTCCATACG
>NC_057725.1:9663837-9667692 GCF_004010195.1 Chiloscyllium plagiosum
AACCTCAGCCCAAACTACCTCAGGTGGCAAGTCCTCATCCATCGTCCTTTCCACCTCTGTAATACTATCTTTGACAAGCAATGTCATACCTCCCCCTCTTTTACCCCCACCTCTGTCCCTACTAAAACATTTAAATCCTGGAACCCGCAACTGCCAATCCTGTCCCTGTTCTAGCCATGTCTCCGTAATAGCCACAACATCGAAGTCCCAGGTACCTACCCACGCTGCAAGTTCACCTACCTTATTTCGTATACTTCTTGCATTGAAGTATACACACTTCAAGCCACTTTCCTGTTTACAGACACCCTCCTTGGAAATTGGTGCCATGTTCCTAACCTCCCTACACTCCAGGCTCTGCACCCTGAAGCTACAATCTGGGTTTCCATGCCCCTGCAGAGTTAGTTTAAACCCCGCCCAAGAGCACTAGCAAACCTCCCCCCAAGGATACTGGTGCCCCTCAGTTTCAGGTGTAGACCATCCTGTTTATAGGGGTCCCACCGTCCCCAGAAAGAACCCCAGTTATCCAAAAACTGGACTCCCTCCCTCCTGCACCATCCCTGTCGCCACGCATTTAAGTGTTCTCTTTCCCTATTCCTCGAATCTCTATCACGTGGCACGGGTAACAAACCAGAGACAACAACTCTGTTCGTTCTAACTCTGAGCTTCCAACCTAGCTCCCTGAAAGCCTGTCTAACATCCTCGGCACTCCTCCTACCTATGTCATTGGTGCCAATATTGAATAGTATGCTGTATAAAAACTATCAAGTGATGATTTCTCACAAGACCTGGATTAATCATGTGATTAACAAACTGGTTTATCTCAATGCATACAGAAATTCCAATAAAACTGCTAGAAAAATATTTCTGGCATTTGCTAATCAATTATTTCATGCAGTCATGTAATTCACACAAAAGTAGACATTTTAATCAATTATTTTGGAATAAATAATCATTAGTTTTGGCAAAATCCAAATGTAACTGTGTCAGCAATACTTCAAGACAAACTTAATAAGATGACACATCCAATAAATATTTAACACATTTTGCTTGGATTGATTGTGACTGTAAACACAATCTCTATTCTGGTATGCAGTGAGAATAAAAGTTCTGGTCTGCAGAACTTTATGGATTTAACATCATATAAATGAGTAGATACTGATGCAGAATGCTGGAGAAACTCAGCAGGTCTGACAACATCGGTGGAGAGAGAAACAGAGTTAATGTTTTGAGCCCGGTATGACTTCCTCGAAACGTTACCTCTCTCCACCCGACACTGCCAGATCAGCATCCTCTGTATTTGATTCAGATTCCCAGCAAATCTGCGATATTTTAACTTGTAAATGTGAACTGATGCTGGGTTCACATACAGCTCTTGGAAGTATGGACTGAATGGGTTAGTAAACTATTGAAATTTAGTTTGAATATTCTAGAATTATTTAAGTGTATTTAATTTTAAATATCAGTAGTTTGGCGTTTTTCTATTAGTGTTCAGAGGAATCTACGACAGCTGAAGAGCTGGTTGCCGAGAAATCCAATGCAACTCGATAAAGAAGCTCTACCAGATCTCGAAGAGACAGATTGCTACACTGCACCATTCAGTAGAGCACGCATGCACCAGTAAGTATGTCTCATACACATCTGTATGTTACATAAGTGGAATTTCAAAACAAATTTATACTATTAATTTGCATTAATGGTGTAGACTTTGCAGAAGTCTGAGAAGTTAGGACAGTGTATATAAACTTGTATCTCTCACTTGCTCTTTTATGTTTTAGGTTAAGCCTTTTGACTATTCTAGTATGTTATGTTCTTCGACTAATGCACGAAATTTAAATGTGGACTTTTACATTCTCTTTTCTTTCTTCATTAAAACATTTTTCAGCTTCACCATTAACAACAAAGACACGTTTTTCAGTAATTCAACAAGAAGCAGAATCGTACATCACATGTTACAAAGGACTAAGTATGAAGATGGAAAATCCAAAATGGGTAAAGAGTTAATTAAATCATTATATTTCAACTGCAGAGCAGCTATTGTTTCACTATGAACAACCTGCAGATCACTAAAATTGGTGCCCCGTATTTGCATTCCCACATAAGGTGTGTTACTTCAATGCCTTGGGAGACCAGTGAAAATCAAAGGGAGGTAATTTTGCCAGGTTTGGACTAAAAGGTCTGTCTAATAACCCCTCCTGGTCTCCATTGAGTTAAGCTGGTAAAAAAAATGTAGATTTGTGGATCAGCAATAATTGTGTTAGGTCTTGTGAATTTTTATTTACTCGTGAGATGTGGATATCTCTGATTGGGCCAACATTTATTGCTCATCCTTAGTTGTCCTTAAGAAGGTGGTGGTGAGCTGCCTTCTTGAACCATTGCAGTTTGTGTGGTGTAGAAAGACCCATAGTGCTATTCGTGAGGGAGTTCCAGGATTTCAACCCAGTGACACTCAAGGAACAGGAATTTTCAAGTCAGGGTGTTGAGTGACTTCGATGGGAGCTCGCAGGTGGTGGCATTCCCATGTACCTGCTTCACTCATACTTCTAAATGAGTGGGGGTGGTGCCAATCAAGTGGGCTACATTCTAAAACTTTGTAACTGTGCTGTACTGTGGTCAACATATTGAAGAGACTAGGAATTAATTGTAGTTTAGTATAAAACATCTGGTTGTCTTACATGTGAATTGAATAGATCAAGTGCTTGTCGCAGTGTAAAATTTCATTTGTAACAGAGCCAATGCTATAATCACATAAAAGAATTGTAAGTGTCCTATGTGTAAAATGACTGACCGATAGAGTTATTTATACAGTGCTGAAGGGTCTAAGAGCCTGGGCTCTGGATGGTTCAGGCTGGAGAAATCCCGACGAAATAAATGTCAGGACTCTGGATTCTTACCGCAAGTATTGGGTTGAGTAACATTTTCATAAGAGAAAGTCTGTAGGACAGAGCATGTCTTTTCCTGCTCAGTCTCTTGGCAAACATAGTGAACATGCAGGAACAAACAGCAGAAACATAGCCCATGCTGCTGCATGATCCTTCAAGTATTAAACATTGAGACCAATAAACGTGTAAGTGAAGGCTAATCAGTGATCTGGACATTCTGAGAAATAACAAAAAGAGTCAGATAGCCATCCTTCATTTTTTAAATTGATTTTAGCATGGGCTCTGCTTTTCTATCACCAAACCTGTGAACTTAAGCATGGCCATTTCTTTCCATTTAAGTTGGTTTCCATATTTATAGGAGAAAGTGAGGACTGCAGATGCTGGAGATCAGAGCTGAAAATGTGTTGCTGGAAAAGCGCAGCAGGTCAGGCAGCATCCAAGGAACAGGAGAATTGACGTTCGGGCATGATTCCTGAAGAAGGGCTTTTGCCCAAAACATCGATTCTCCTGTTCCTTGGATGCTGCCTGACCTGCTGCGCTTTTCCAGCAACACATTTTCAGCTTCCATATTTATACTAAGGGGTCAAGTATTTCTGGTAATAGAAATGGTATGTTGCTCTGACATTTCAGAAAGAATCCATTGTACAAAGTATAATGAACAGCAGCTAGTTAATGCACAGGCCGTTGGGAACATTCCCAGGGATGCTAGTGCGGCTGCACTTGGAATATTGTATTCAGCTCTGGTCACCCCATTACAGGAAGGATGTGGAAGCATTGAAAAAGGTGCAGAGGAGATTTAACAGGATGTTGCCTGGTCTGGAGGGAAGCTGTTATGAGGAAAGGCTGAGAAACCTTGGTCTGTTCTCATTGGCAAGAAGAAGGCTAAGAGGGGATTTGATAGAGCTGAAAAATGTGTTGCTGGAAAAGCTCAGCAGGTCAGGCAGCATCCAAGGAGCAGGAGAATCGACGTTTCGGG
>NC_057725.1:9668554-9680408 GCF_004010195.1 Chiloscyllium plagiosum
TAGGAACCCTCCAACCACTAGGGATGAACTCGGATTTCACCAGTTTCCTCATTTCCCCTCCCCCCCCCCCCCCTCCCTCCCAACCCAGCCCCATTCACCTCCCATTTATCTCTCAGCCCCCGGTCCACAAGCCCCATTCCTGATTAAGGGCATATGCCTGACCTGCTGTGCTTTTCCAGCAACACACTCACACTTGGAATATTGTGTTCAGTTCTGGTCACCTTATAATTGAAAAGATGTGGAAGTTTTAGAGAGGGTGCAGAGGAGATCTAGCAGGATGCTGCGTGGACTGGAAGCATGTCTTATGAAGAAAGATTGAGGGAGCTAGGGCTTTTCTCATTGCAGCGAAGAAGGATGAGAGGTGACTTGATAGAGGCATGTAAGACGTTGAGAGGGGTAGATAGAGTAGATAGCTAGAGACTTTTTCCTAGGGCGGAAATGGCTCTTTCAGGTGATTGGGGGAAGGTTTAGGGAAGATGTCAGAGGTAGGTTCTTTACACAGAGAGTGGTGGGTGTATGGAATGCACTGCCAGCAGTAGTAGTGGAGTCAGATACATTAGGGACATTTAAGCAACTCTTGGATAGGCACATGGAAGACAGTACAAAGAAGGGTATATAGGTTAGTCTGATCTTAGAGTAGGATAAAAAGCTGGCACAACATTGAGGGCCAAAGAGCCTGTACTGTGCTGTACTGTTCTATGTTCAAGGATATCAGGCCTGCTCTCTGTTTCAGTAACCTCAGCAGCAAACACACAGGATGTTCAGCAAGGAAGCAATGAAGTGCCTGATGTACCCGGCCGTCAGGGTTCCTGACTAAGTAAGGCAGAGGTACCAGCTCCTCCCACTCCATGGGATTGGCCACAATCGGACTTGGGAGCATTTCTCAGTCAGGGCATCTTTCACCGTGAGCCATAGACTTCACTCAGTGGGACCGGGACCTGCAGGCTGTGGGCAATGCCTCAGTGCAATTGTAAAGGGGGGAAGCTGGGTATCGAAGTGTGACAGACTGTACTGTAGGACAGAGAAGGGGGTAATAAGGGAGCGGGGTTTATTAACGATCAGTAACCCGCTGGATTCATTGGGTGGGGTGGGGGGGCAGTGAATGATCACTCCAGGCATGGCTCTGTGTGGGTGGGAAGGAAAGCAGGGTCGACATACGTAGCTGACTTGGGTGGGGTCTTAGGGAAGTGGTT
The DNA here is from genome assembly GCF_004010195.1 of Chiloscyllium plagiosum. Classification (NCBI taxonomy): domain Eukaryota; kingdom Metazoa; phylum Chordata; class Chondrichthyes; order Orectolobiformes; family Hemiscylliidae; genus Chiloscyllium; species Chiloscyllium plagiosum. Next base: position 9,669,748 of record NC_057725.1, read on the forward strand.
TGAATCCCTGCCGGGGCAGAGAATGAAGGCTCTTGGGATCTGAAACTCACTCCGCTGGGCCCTATTGCTAATTCGGAGCTATTTGTTGAAGTGGGGCATTTACACAGTGGCTAGCCCACCCATGGATTGTCGAAATGGCTCAACAGGAGACTATTGAGGCCATTACAAAGGAGTTCCCTGTTGACCTCCAGGTTTCCTCGTGTGGGGTCAGTTTTTGAGTCTGGAGATGGGGGAATTCTGGTCTCAGTAAAACTTGCTAACCTGTTTGGGGTAAGAATGCTGCAAGGAATTTCTGCCCTCGCAATCTTCCCTCCACTTCTCCTCCTTCCCTCCTCCTCCTGTGTTCTCCTCTTCCCCTCTTCCCCTCTCCCCCTCATCTCTCCTTCCCCTAATGCCCTCGTTCTCCTCTTCCTCTTTCCCTCCTCCTCCTCCTCTTGCCTTCTGCCTTCCTCCCACTCCTTTTCCCCTTTTCTCCCCTTCTACCCTTACCCCCTTTTCTCCTCCTCCTCTTTCCCGTCTCTTCCTCCTCCCCTCCACCTCTTATGTCCCTCCTTCCCTGTCACTACCATCTTACACATGAAAAGCTGCTAAACCTGTTTTGTAACCATTGTCTAAACCAAAGGATTTGAAGACATTATTCTCAATTAGAGTTCAAGGGAAACAGAGAGAGGGATTCCCGATTTGTGAAGTGCCCTCTCCCTCACTTCCCATCCATTCCAGCCTGTTGTGAACTCACCTCTGATTGATCTCCTAACCTCTGATTGGTCACCTAGCCTCTGATTGCACTCCTACCCTCTAATTGGTCATCTGACCTCTGATTGTTCTCCAACCATCTGATTGGTCTCCCAGTCTCTAATAGGACTAAAGGGTAACTAGGGAGAGAATAGGGCCCCTCAAAGATCAGCAAGGCGGCCTTTGTGTGGAGCCACAAAAAATGGGGAGATACTAAATGAATATTTTGCATCAGTATTCACTGTGGAAAAGGATATGGAAGGTATAGACGTAGGGAAATATTTGGTGACATCTTGCAAAATGTCCAGGTTACAGAGGAGGAAGTGCAAGATGTCTTGAAATGGTTAAAGGTGGATAAATCCCCAACTTGATTGAGTTTTTTGAAGAAATAACAAAGAGGATTGATGAGGGCAGAGCAGTATATGTGATCTATATGGACTTCAGTAAGACGTTCGACAAGGTTCCCCATGTGAGACTGATTAGCAAGGTTAGATCTCATGGAATACAGGGAGAACTAGCCACTTGGATACAGAACTGGCTCAAAGGTAGAAGACAGAGGGTGGTGGTGGAGGGTTGTTTTTCAGACTGGAGGCCTGTGACCAGTGGAGTGCCACAAGGATTGGTGTTGGGTCCTCTACCTTTTGTCATTTACATAAATGATTTGGATGCAAGCATAAGAGGTACAGTTAGTAAGTTTGCAGATGACACCAGAATTGGAGGTGTCGTGGACCTCTGATTACAACAGGATCTGCACCAGATGGGCTAATGGGCTGAGAAGTGGCAGATAGAGTTTAATTCAGATAAATGCGAGGTGCTGCATTTAGGGAAAGCAAATTTAGCAGGACTTATAAACTTAATGGTAAGGTCCTAGGGAGTGTTACGGAACAAAGAGACCTTGGAGTGCAGGTTCATAGCTCGTGGAGTCGCAGGTAGTTAGGACAGTGAAGAAGGCGTTTGGTATGCTTTCCTTTTTTGGTCAGAGTATTGAGTACAGGAGTTGGGAGGTCATGTTGCGGCTGTACAGGACATTGGTTAGGCCATAGGTGGAATATTGTGTGCAATTCTGGTCTCCTTCCTATCAGAAAGATGTTGTGAAAGTTGAAAGGGTTCAGAAACGATTTACAAGGATATTGCCAGGGCTGGAGAATCTGAGCTATAGGGAGAGGCTGAACAGGCTGGGGCTGTTTTCCCTGAAGCATCGGAGGTGGAGGGGTGACCTTACAAAATTATGAGTGGCATGGATAGAATAAATAGGCAAAGTCTTTTCCCTGGGGTCGGGGAGTCCAGAACTAGAGGGCATAGGTTTAGTATGCGAGGGGAAAGATTTAAAGGGGCCTAAGGGGCAACTTTTTCACGCAGAGGGTAGTACGTGTATGGAATGAGCTGCCAGAGGATGTGGTGGAGGCTGGTACAATTGCAACATTTAGGAGGCATTTGGATGGGTATATGAATAGGAAGATTTTGGAGGGATATGGGCCGGGTGCTGGCAGGTGGGACCAAATTGGATTGGGATATCTGGTCAGCATGGACGGGTTGGACTGAAGGGTCTGTTTCAATGCTGTACATCTCTGTGACTCTATGGTTTCCTAGCCTCTGATTGGTCTCCTGACCTCAGGCCTCCATCCTCCGATTGATCTTCTGACTATTGATTGGTTTCCGAGCATCTGCTTGGTCTCTCAGTCTCTGATTTGTCTCTCAGTCTCTGATTGGTCTCTCAGTCTCTGATTTGTCTCTCAGTCTCTGATTGGTCTCTCAGTCTCTGATTGGTTTCCCAGCCTCTGATTGGTTCCTTCATGGGACAATCATCTCATCCACAGGACAACCTGGGGCAGCGGCGTCATGAAACTTGGTGACCTTTCCCCTCGAAGATAGGTCTGTGACCTTGAAACAGTTCTGGTCTGTGTTGCCTGCCATGAAAGGTCAAACCTTGTTTAAAATGATGTCTACCTTTAGCTAACAGATGTCAGCAAATGGATAACCAACTTGGCGAAATGAGTGCACTGGCGAAAACGTCAATCTCCCTCTCCTCAGTAAATAATTGGATGTTTCTCTTTTCTTCAGGTTTGAATAGGTTACTTAACAATGGAACATATGATGCTGCCTTTCCTCCACATGAGGTGAGAGACAACTCAAAGATGTATTCCTCTTTAATTAGCTGGGGAAGCAAAATGGAATTTTCCATATTTCATAAATAAACACAGAAATTGCTGCAGAAATGCAACAGGTCTGGGAGCATCTGTGGAGAGAATATCAATCAACATGTTGAGTCCAGTGACCCTCCTTCAGAAGAGGATTTGAAACATCAACTCTGTGTTCTCTCCACAGATGCTGCCAGACCTGCTGAGTTTCTCCAGCAATTTCGGTTTTTGTTTTACACTTTGGGCATCTGCAGTTCTTTGTTTTATTATGTCACATGCTTCTTCACACTTCAGAAAGATATTTGCTGCGGTACCGTTGGGTTGATTGTTTTGGTTAGGATGTGGCTTGGGGACACTGAGGTAGAGTTTCTGTCTTCACTGCTCACACACTAATCTGGCAGAGTTAATTGTCCCACTTTGACAGAATATCCCTGATTTCTGGTCAATTTCACAATGGACAAATTCATAAAAAGTGGAAAAATCCCATCCAAGAGATCAGTGTTCAGTGGCGAAGACTTTAATCCCCTGAAATTCAAAATCATAAAATCTCTACAGTGTGGAAAGCAGGCCATTAGGCCCAACAAGTCCACACCGACCCTACAATAAGTCTCCCATCCAGATCTATTCCCCTACGTTTACCCTGACAAACGCACCTAACCTGCACATCCCTGAACACAATTTAGCACGGCCAGTTCATCTAACCTGCTCATCTTTGGATTGTCGGAGGAAACCGGAACACCTGGCGAAACCCATGCAGACACTGGGAGAATGTGCAAACTCTACATAAACAGTCACTCGAGGCTAGAATCGAACCCAGGACACTTGCGCTGTGAAAATGAGCTACCATGTCGTCATGATGTTGCATCATTCAAAGCCCATATGCTTTACTAGCTCACAAAAAAAATTGTCAACCGTATCTGCAGTTGCTTAAATATAATGATCTGGGATTTTGAGGGATTTTTGATGGCTGACTAGTGTGTTTGCAGCTTTTAGTATCTTCACCAATGTAGATAAACAGAGGAATATTGATTAACTCATGCAGTCAATTTTGTCTCCAGTATTCACAGCTCACAATGGGCCAACTCTTCCGAGAAGTGGCAATTATACACATTTAGCTATCCTGCTCCTTTGTACTGACTCTGGCCTGCAGCTCCCTACTTTTTGGCCTGAATGTCTGATTTGCAGCATCTTCAGTAATGGGAACCTAATGCAGTCAGGAAACCTTCCAGCAGAGCGCTAGATCTGAGCTAGAGGGGTGACCAATTTTTTAAACAAGAATTTCTATCAAAATGTCCCTGAGCCTCTTTGCCAAGGAGATCAAGGAAGCTTGTGAGGTACGTGGGTGAGGCATCATGGTGCCAGATGGGTAAGGGTGTGGGGTAGGGCAGCACATAAATGGATAAGGAAGGGCGGGTTTGCTTGTGATGGGTCGGAGACGTAGTGTGGTTGTTGGCTGACAGATTCCAGGGCACGGTTGGTGAGGAAGTTAACTGGCTGATGTGTTGGGGCAGTGAAGTGGCAGGGACATGAGTCAGAGGTCAGGAGGGGCCAGCTGTTGGTATTAGGTCTGGACATGTGTTAGGTGTCAGGTGGTGAATTTGGAATTTTGTGCGATGGAGGGGCAGGACAAGGGGTTTGAGGAGTTGGATGATCACATGTCTGGGTGAATCGAGCATTAATTGGGAAATCAGTGGGATGGTTTGGTGTACGGGATATATTTATTGCATTCATTCACAGGATGTGAGCATCATTGGGTAGGCCAGCACTTATTGTCCATCCCTAACTGCCCTAGAGGGCAGTGAAGAGTCAACTACACATTGCTATGAGTCTGGAATCACATGTAGACCAGACTAGGTATGGAGGGCAGATTTCCTTCCGTAAAGGACATTAGTGAAGCAGATGTTTTTTCTTGACAGTTAATAATAGATTCACGGTCATCATGAGACTTTTAATTCCAGATTATATTTTTATTTTTCCATCATCTGGCAGGAATTTGAACCCAGGATCCCAGAACAATACCTGGGTCTGTGGATTAATAGTCTCACAATAATACCACTCGGCCATTACCTCACATCGGTGTCAGGGCAGCATTGGGTGCCAAGGGTGAGGTGGGGATTTGACTGGACGGAATCAATATTTGTGGGTGAGTGGAGTTGGATATCTCCATTGTGAGTGAGGGAAGGCCTAGTGCGAGTGAGTTGGAGATAGTGAAAACTGCAGTTGCTGGAGAGTCACGATTGATTAAAGGTTCTGACTTGAAACATCCACTCCCCTGCTGCAGCTTGACCTGCCGTGCTTTTTCCAGCTCCACTCTTTATTGACTCGATATGAGTTGGAGCAAGTTTTAGTTTATTTCGTTCTTCCCGGCTAACCACTCAGCTTAAGTGCGTTGGAACCCTCTGAATTCTCCAACTCTGACAGAGTTGGGGACTTTCTCCGATGATAATTGCCCATTGGAAGTTTCAACGTCTCAGGTGATTGCCACATGATCCGTGCATGTGGACCTCCAAGAGAACCCATGGTATATCATAGAATCCCTACAGTGTGGAAACAGGCCCTTCGGCTCAAAAAGTCAACACTGAACCTCGAAAGAGTAACACATGCAGATGCATTATGCTAACCTGTTATCATATATTTACTCGTGACTAATGAACCTAATCTGCACATCCCTGAACACTATGGGCAGTTTAGCACGGCCAATTCACCCTAACCTACACATCTTTGGATTGTGGGAGGAAACCGGAGCACCCGGAGGAAACCTGCATAGACAGTCACCCAAGGCTGGAATCAAATCCGGGTCCCAGGCACTATGAGGCAGCAGTGCTAACCACTGAGCCTCGTGCCATCCATGGTATAGCTGTCAGCATGCTTCCGGTCTCTGACTATCTGGAGACTGAGAGATGAGGGTTGAAGTGAGCTCCTCTACATTGGGGAGGCCGCAAACAGATTGAATGATTGCTTTGTGTCAAATCTCCTGCTCAGTCAGCAAACATGACCCCAAATTTCCAATGGCTTATCAAATCGATTCTCCATCTGACTCCCATGTTGACCTTTTCAATGAAAGAAGTGCAAGGATCATCTCACCTTTTGACTCAGCTCTCTGGAGCTTTCTGGACATGACATTGAGTTGTACAAAGTTAGACTAGGACCTCTTCTTCCACCTTAATCAATGTGTTCTATTTTTCCCTTTTCTTTTGTTCTGTGGTTGTGATTGGTGCCCTGCAACTGCAGGGGGAGCACTTATCACGCATTCATAGAATCATAGAATCCCTACAGTGTGGACACAGGCCCTTCAGCCCAACAAGTCCACACCAACCCTCCGAAGAGTAAGCCATCCAAACCCATTCTCCGAACCTATTACTCTACATTTACCCCTGACTAAAGCATCTAACCCGTATCTCCTTGAACACTATGGGCAATTTAGTCTACTGGGCGCCTCCTAGCAGAGCGCTTTAGGGAACATCTCCGAGACACCCGCACCAATCAACCACACCGCCCTGTGGCCCAACATTTCAACTCCCCCTCCCACTCTGCCGAGGATATGGAGGTCCTGGGCCTCCTTCACCGCTGCTCCCTCACCACCAGACGCCTGGAGGAATAACACCTCATCTTTACCCTATCCATGCCCCTCATGATTTTGTAAACCTCTATAAGGTCACCGCTTATCTCTCCACGCTCCAGGCTCACTGCCTTTATTTCTGATGAAGGGCTTTTGCCCGAAACGTCGATTTCGAAGCTCCTTGGATGCTGCCTGAACTGCTGTGCTCTTCCAGCACCACTAATCCAGAATCTGGATTCCAGGTATCTGCAGTCATTGTTTTTACCCTGCAATTTAGCCTGGCCAATTCACCTCACCTGTACATGTTTTGGATTGTGGGAAGAAACTGGAGCACCTAGAGGAAACCAAGTGACAGTGGCTTCTTCATCTTCTTTTGTTGTGTGTGGGTGTCGCTGGCTGCTCCAGTGTTATATTGCACATCCCTAGTTGCTCTTGAGAAGGTGATCATGTGCTGCCTTCTTGAACCACTGCAAACCTGCATCCCCACTGCCAATGAGAGCGACTGGGGTGTGCTCTAGTAATTTAGGGATGGCCAGAATGAAGATAAATTAAGTTTCCCTCTGGGGCATTTCCCCACAGGGCACTGACTGCAGTGGTGACTACAGCACCGAGTCGGCAAAATCTGGAGGCGGGAATTGGAGCATTGATTACACCTATGGCACTACCTTCCAGTTCCAGGCTTCCTGCTGCAGTGCAGTGGCAGGAGAGAACACATTGCATCAGCCTCTGACTTCCTCGTTTCTTTATTCCTTCATGTTGCGTCAGCATATTGCTGTTTTATGTGGCAGTTCACACCTTTTATTATTCACTGTTTTCATTGCCACTCCTTTAGCTGTTGCATCATAAAATGGTTTTATTAGTTAATCATCTTTCTGCCCAGTCGCAAATCTTCTCTTTCATTCTTCCTGCGCTTCACCCCCCCCCTCACCACCACCACTCCCCCACAACCTTCACCATCCTCCAGCATTTCCATTTCACTAACGTTCTACTCAGCAAGCTGTAACATTAGCTCGAGAGTCTGGGACCAGAGGGCATAACCTCAGAAAAAGGGGTTGCACATTTAAGACAGAAGTGAGGAGGGGGGTGGGGTTCCTTTCTCAGAGGGTTGTGAATTTGCAGAGAGTTGTTGAGACTGGGTCATTGTGTATATTCAAGGTGGAGATTGACAGAATTTTAATCAGTAAGAGAATCAGGGCAATTGGGATATAGCAAGAAAGTGGAGTTAAGGATTATTTGATCAGCCATGATCTGATTGAACAGGCAAGCAGACTTGATGGGCTGAATGGCCTACTTCTCCTCCTATGTTTTCTGTTCTTTCTCTGGTCCATACAGCTGCTGCCTGCCCTGTTGAGTATTTCTAGCTTTTATTTTGTTTTCGTTTGCTCTTATCTCTGATCGCACAAGCAATCTTTGGAATTTTAAAATTGGTGAAGTACAGGCTGGAGTTATGCCAATCGCTGCAACCTGGGGAACAAACCAAAGGTGTTTTGAGGTCAAGCCAAAATGGACTCAGTCCAATAACTTTGCATTACCCTTGAGCAGATATCCACAATAGAAACATAGAGATTGGACAATAAATTAGTAGACAGGGAACATTGAATTCTGAGCCTTGTTCAGCAGGTTTTAGAAACACTTATGCTTGCAGAAAGACAGCGTGTGATAAGAATTAATTTTGAGAGCTTGATGATATTTTGTTGAGACATGAAAATCATCATACACACAGTGATGTGCACACAATACAAATCTATTCGATAATTCTCTGAATTTTCACTGTTTCCATTTAAGTTTCTTTCAATTCTTTTTTTTTCACATCTTCTTGCCAAGAGTGGATTTCTGCTGTGTTTCACTTTCCTTTGTCAGCTTAAGAATTCTTTGCACCTTGGTGAATTGCTTCCTCATCAATATTCCTTTGGATGCAGGCACGTTTGGATGTCCTGGGATGAGAAGTTGAGAAGTCCCATTGTTGGAAGCTGAAAGCAGGACCCCTCCTCTGATCCTGTTCCCAAGAAACCCTGAGTTTGCATTCCACTGCCAGGTGGTCTTGGAATAGGCCACCAATGCTGCCGTCCACTTGAGGGCTGTGTCTGCCCTCCCAGGCCCCAACTCAGTCAGATATCAGGCATTCCTCGCTTCACCAATGACAGATGGGTTCGAACCCCCCAGTGTGTCTGTTTTGCCCCCCTCACTGGTTCCAGGCAAGGATACCCTGCAATCCAGGACATTCAGTCATGGATACCATATCCAGGGATGCCCCTTTCATGGGCCACCTCGGACACTTGCAGAGAAGCCACAAGGGTTTAACCACTTGCTTGCCCGTGTGGATGCAGTATTTTCTGCTGCCAATGAAAAGCTGGCAGGGGAAGCAGGAGGTGGCCCTTGGACTGGGCAGTTGGTTATCAGAATTCACCACCCTTTGTCCAGCAATGGAAAGCAATCAGGCTTTCTACCCAATGTCACCTACTGCCCACTGACATGACCTTCCCACCTCCCAGTCCATTTCCCTTTTGGACTCATAGAGGTTAATTAGTTGCTTAATTTTGACTGGCACAGATCTGATGGGCTGAAGGGCCTTCAGTCCATCAAGTCTGTGCCAGTCAAAAACAAGCAACTCACTATTCTACTCCCACTTTTCCCGTTGCCTTGTATGTCTTGACATCACAGGTGCACATCTAAATACTTCCCCAATGTTAGGATTTCTGTCTCCACCACCCTAACAGGCATTGAGTTCCAGATTTCCCACCACTCTCTGGGTGAAAAGTATTTCCTCACATCTCCTCTAAACTTCCTGCCCCACACCTTAAATCCATGTGCTCTGTTGTTGATCCCTCCATCAAGGGGAAATCCTTCTTCCTTCCTATTGAGTCTATGCCCCTCATGTTTTATCCATCTTAATCATGGCCCTCTCAGTCTCCTCTGCTCCAAGGTAAACAACCCCAGTCCGTCCAATCTTTCTTCGTAACTGAGACTCTTCAACCGAGGGGTTTGCACCTTTTCCAGTGCATTACACCCCTCCTATAATGTGGATAACAGAACTGCACACAATACTCGAGCTGTGACCTAAGCACTGTTACATACATTTCCAGCGTAACCTCCCTGCTGTTATACTCTGTGCCTTGACTGTAAGTCGGGTAAAATCCAGTCCTTTGTTTTCATCAGCATGCACTGATTTCTGCTCCTCTAAACATTACATTTTGTGTGATATAAACTGCATTGTCTTATATTTTAACCTTGTGGAAACCTGTGACCCCATGCACCCAACGTTTGACAGTGACTGTAATCCAATGTTCTGCTTTAATTTAGGTTTGTGTCATACGTATATAGCTTCGTGTTGGAAGGTTATTTTTTAGGAAAGTAGCTTGTGCTAACACCTTTGCAAATTTATGCTTGAACACACAGGTCAGTTGTAGTTTGTCCATTGAAAAGCGTTGGCATTAAACTTGTATGTTTCATTTCCACCATTTTATTATTTAAAATACTGCAGATGCTGGAAATCTGAACGAAGCACAAAGAATGCTGGAGAAACTCAGCAGATCTGACAGTATCTGTGGAAAGAGAAACAGTTAATGTTTCAAGTCCAGTATGACTCTCCTTCAGAATTGTGATGTTTCTCTCTCTCCCTTGCTCTGTCTCTCTTTCTCTCTCTCTCTCCCCCCCCTCACAAGACCTGCTGAGTTTCTCCAGCATTCTCTGCTTTTATAATTTAACTGAGTGTCAATAGAGTTCAATGAACCAAAACTTCGCTCATTGTGTTTCGGTGCATCTTATAATTCCCTACACTGATACATCTAGATGTTGTGCTCAGTCAGGATCCATAAATAGATGGGGTATATAACTCAACAGTTCAAGTGAATCGAGAGAAAGGGCACGAGCAAAACATTATTTTAGCGTACACCACATATTGTTTTCTGCATAAGGTGAATTGATAAGATGGTTCCACAGTGGAATGGTTAGCACACTGAACTGTGAATCCAGTGATCTGAGGTCAAATCTTGATGGGAAAAAAATGTCTTGCTATCCATCCCCCTCGTAATAGCTGACTCCATACGTGGAAAAAGGTTCTCATGGTCAACCCTATCTAAACCCCTAATCATCTTGTACACCTCTATCAAGTCACCCCTAAACCTTCTTTTCTCCAATGAAAACAGCCCCAAGTGCCTCAGCCTTTCCTCATACGATCTTCCTACCATACCAGGCAAAATTCTGGTAAACCTCCTCAGCACCCGTTCCAGTGC
>NC_057725.1:9681411-9683841 GCF_004010195.1 Chiloscyllium plagiosum
TCTCAATCGCTCCAATTGAACCTTCACGCCTCATCTTTACATAGGCCGCCCTCTTCCATTTAACAAGGGATTCCAATTCCTTATTAAACCACGGCTCCCTCACACGACCCTTTCCTCCCTGCCTGACAGGTACATACATATCAAGGACACTCAATAGTTGCTCCTTGAACAAGCTCCACATATCAATTGTGCCCATGCCTTGAAGCCTACTTTTCATTAATGAGGGAACTATTACAGTTAATGGGCCAATACCTTAGTGTCCTTAGTATTTGTCATCAGATCAATGCTAGATTTAAAACTAGGCTTGTTGGCAGTTTTAAGCTGCATTGCTGTCACTTTTGGTGGTGCATCCTGGCACTGTTCGAAACCTTGTTATTGATTCTCTCATTGGATGCAGTCATTTGTCACCCAACCAAAGTGTCCTTGAACTGAGTGGCTAGCCAGGACATTTCAGAGGGGAATTACAAATCAACCACACTGTGCTGTATCACTTCACACCGAGAAAGTACTGGTGAATGAAGCACACTGATCCAACTCCTCTTATATTGTGGCGTTCCAGTACAAAGGTTTCCAAGTATTACTTGTTCCGTCTGGGTTGTAGGCCAGATCAGGTATTATTTGCAGATTTTCTTCCGTAAACAATGAGTGAATCAAATGAGTTTTCCAACAACTGACAATAGGCATCATGGCTGGGATTACTAAGACTAGCTTCCAGATTCTGTATTTTTGATTGGCTTTAAACTCCATCAACTGCCGTAGCCCATTTCTGTGTCTCGGGATTTCTGATTCAGTGACATTACCACTGTGCCACCACCTCCATACATAGCTCTTGGGCAATCCTAACTTGTACTAATGGAATAGAAACTGCTCTTCGAAAAGACTTTCAAGCCAGCATGTAACTACGACTAGAGAAAAATGGAAGGTGTGCAGGGAATAATGAGAGACATTCATTACTTACTGTTAATGGCACTGCTGAATCATCTCACCCACTCAAAACCAAGCATTAACTTTAAGGGAGAGCAGAGTCTAGGAAGCATATATCCCTGTTCTATTCTACACAACAGAGGTACATTGCAGAAGTCTGAGTTGATTTCCTTTTCAGCAAGTTAAATTGTTTGCCTCCGAGGGGAATTGTGAGTTTCTTTTCTTTTAAGGCACTGAACTTATCAACGGTTTGAGTGAAATAGGGTTCAGGAAGAGGCAGAATAACTACTCTGTGACATAATGTTCTATGAACTTGATATTCTCTAATAAAAATTCATGAAGGTTAAGACGATGGTTTAAATACTCAATGGACCTAATTATTGCAGACACATATGGCCCATTGCCAGGGTATTATAAGTAGGCATTAATTGGTAATTTTTCCTCCACTACTTGGAGTAGTGTTAAATTTACGGAGGAGAGGAAATAATCAAATCACATAGATAGGAACATAGGACTCAGCAATACACAAAGGCCATTCAGCCCCTTGATTGTGTTCTGTCAGTTAACAAGACCACAGCTGATCTAGTGTTAATTCCACTTTCTGGTCTGTCTCCTGATAATCCCTGGCATATTTTTGTCAGAGAATTACACAGTCCATTATCTGTGTGTGTGTGGGTGTGTAAGAGAGAGAGAGAGAGAGGAATAGATTTTCCTCCTCACTGTCTTAAAGAGGAGGCCCCTTAATCTTGGACTGAGTCCCCTTTTTCTAGTTCCCCTCCAACCACATTAAGGACAATGTGACAGACAATAATTACAGAAAGACTGCATTTTCAAATCCAATGAAGAGCTAATAGCTCAAAAAGGTAAGGTAACAGCCTTAAATCAACCCAAATTAAAATGGACAACCATAAGATCATGAGAAATAGGAGTAGGCCATTTGGCCCTTCAAACCTCCTCCATAATTCAAAGAGTCATAAAGTCATAAAGCACGGAAACAGACCCTTCAGTCCACCCAGTCCATGCCCTCCACACTCCCAAACTAAATTAGTCCCACCCGTCTACTCCTGGCCCATATCCCTCCAAACATTTCTTATTCATGTACTTATCTAAGTGTCTTTTAAACCTTGTAACTATGCCCACATCCACCACTCCCTCAGGAGGTTCATCCACACACATACTACCATCTATGTCCGAGGTAAAAACAATGACTGCAGATGCTGGAAACCAGATTCTGGATTAGTGGTGCTGGAAGAGCACAGCAGTTCAGGCAGCATCCAAAGAGCTTCAAAATCGACGTTTCGGGCAAAAGTCCTTCATCAGGAATAAAGCCTGAAGCGTGGAGAGATAAGCTAGAGGAGGGTGGGGGTGGGGAGAAAGTAGCATAGAGTATAATGGGTGAGTGGGGGAGGGGATTAAGGTGATAGGTCAGGGAGGAGAGGGTGGAGTGGATAGGTGGAAAAGGAGATAGGCAGGTAGGACAAGTCCGGACATGTCATGGGGACAGTG
>NC_057725.1:9686608-9696890 GCF_004010195.1 Chiloscyllium plagiosum
GGGTGGGGATAGTGACAGTGGGGTCTATGGGGGGGCATGTCAGCAGAATGCAGGTGAGTGGCGCTGGTGGGGGCGGAAGTGGTGGTGACAACGGCAGTAGGGGTGGCGGAAGTCACTGAGCATGTGGCATCAGCGATGATGTGAAGGGCGGAAGTGATGTCACGTGTGATGCTTGAGGAATTGTGAGGGGTGGAAGTGCTTGTGGGAGTGGCCATGATGTGGGCGGAAGTGACATCATCAATCAGCATGGGGGTGGCAGCTGCATCAGCTGCATGGCTAATGGCAGAATAGGTTCTGAGGCCTGGGGACTCTTCTGGAATGTTTGAGGAGCGCTGGTTATGGAGGTGGGTGGACCCTCTCCTCCCTGACCTATCACCTTCATCCCATCCCCCACTCACCCATTGTACTCTCTGCTACTTTCTTCCCACCCCCACCCTCCTCTAGCTTACCTCTCCACGCTCCAGGCTCACTGCCTTTATTCCTGATGAAGGGCTTTTGCCCGAAACATCGATTTTGAAGCTCCTTGGATGCTGCCTGAACTGCTGTGCTCTTCCAGCACCACTAATCCAGAATACCATCTATGTCCCTCATGTCTTCTTTAAATCTCCTTCCTCTCACCTTAAAAATGTGCCCCTTGTCTTGAAATCCCCCATCCTAGGGACATGGCTGATCTGACGTTCCTCACTTCCACTTTCCAGCCCTTTCTCCACAATCCTTGATTCCTTGACTGATCAGGAATCTATCTATCTCAGATTTAAATGTACATAACGCCTCTGCCCCCATAGTTCTCTGTGGCAAGCAGTTCCATAGACTCCCAATCCTCTGAGAGAAGAAATTCCTCCTCATATCAGTCAAAAGCGAAATGCTGTGGATGCAGAAAATCTGAAGCAAAACTAGAAAATGATAAAGGTACTCAGCAGGCCTGGCAGCATCTGTTGGGGGAAAAACAGAGTTAATGTTTTCAGTCTTGTATGACTCATCTTTGGAACTCAGTGAATTCAGTTTGAGTGTCATAGAGATGTACAGCATGGAAACAGACCCTTCAGTTCAACCTGTCCATGCCGACCAGATATCTCCACCCAATCTAGTCCCACCTGCCAGCACCCGGCTCATATCCCTCCAAACCCTTCCTATTCATATAATTTATCCTATCCATGCCCCTCATAATTTTGTAAACCTCTGTAAGGACACCCCTCAGCCTCTGACGCTCCAGGGAAAACAGCCCCAGCCTATTCAGCCTTTCCCTATAGCTCAAATCCTCTAACCCTGGCAATATCGTTGTAAATCTTTTCTGAACCCTTTCAAGTTTCACAACATCTTTCAGATAGGAAGGAGATGTTGCACGCAATATTCCAACAGTGGCCTAACTAATATCCTGTACAGCCGCAACATGACCTCCCAACTCCTGTAATCAATACTCTGACCAATAAAGGAAAGCATTTCAAACACCTTCCTCACGATCCTATCTACCTGCCACTCCACTTTCAAGGAGCCATGAACCTGCACTCCAAGGTCTCTTTGTTCAGCAACACTCCCTAGGACCTTACCATTAAGTGTATACGTCCTGCTAAGATTTGCTTTCCCAAAATGCAGCACCTCACATTTATCTGAATTAAACTCCATCTGCCACTTCTCAGCCCTTTGGCCCATCTGGTCCAGATCCTGTTATAATCTGTGGTAACCTTCTTCGCTGTCCACTACGCCTCCAATTTTGGTGTCATCTGTAAACCTACTAAGTGGATCTCTGATTCCTCCCAGTTGAGGCTTCTTGATACCACATCCTTAAACAAATCTGGATGCTGTTTAACTCTTGACAGAGATAAGGATTTTTGGTTTTTCATGGTCCCTGTTTTAAAAACTGTAGTGATCAGAATGAGGTTGGCCGAGTCGATCTCGTTGAGCATGAGTTCCCTGATTGGGGCCAATCAGGGAATCCTGGCTGACCGATATAAACAGAAATCTCAGGGATTCTCCTCACTGTACGGACTGGCTGGAAGCTGATAGGTCAGCATCCATGTACTGTGCACATGTAAATAAAGGGTGACTTGATGATACTAGCCTCTCTGGAGTTACGTTAAAAACACATGGGCAAGCAGCAGGTAATCTGAGTGAAGTTTCAGTTGAATGATTTCTAATTTAAAAATGTAAATAAAATTATGCAACACAGTGAAGGAGTTATGTCTTTAAAATGAGTATAATTAAGAATCACATGAGAGAGGAAATGTCTCCGATGCATTTGAAAAATGTCAGGCATCGTGAGTGCAGACATCAGTGAGTGGAATTATACTTAAGCTTAATCAAAATGCAGAAGGTGTTTTGCAGGGAGACATATTCTGTGATTATGTTTGTCTAATGTAATTTTCTGCAATTGACGTATGTGTAAACTTTAATAATTCCCTTGCCTGCTTTTTATTATTCAAGTAGTTATACTTGAACTAAGTTTCCAATATTATATGAAAGGTGTTTCTCCCTTTGATCGAAACTTGCCCACAACAGCGATTTTTTTGACACAGTTGATGTTTTGTGGCAATATCAACCCGAAAACATACAGGAGACCTGGCCGTAATTACGCCCTGCTGTGGAATTGTTGAATGATTTCTGCATGTGACCCTTTCAAGTCAGTTTTGCTCCATAGGCATTTTTTTCAAAATTCGACAATTTCAGTTGCCAGTCATCTGTCCTAAATGATCTGCCAGACTAGATTTCGGCATAGATAGTAGACATGTCGTGAAAGGGGAGGAGAGGGTCAATGTGATATTTTTATTTTGTGAATGGGAGCCTCTAATTCACACCCGAAATGGTGACTTCTCCACTTTCTGACGCTGCCTGGCTTGCTGTGTTCTTCCAGCCTTCTACCTGTCTATGTAGTCCATATGCATCAGCAGGTACTTGACGAGTAGCCTATAGCTGTGAATGTATGTGTTGTATATGACAAGACTTGGTTTAGCAAATTGTTTAAACACTTCTGTCTGTAGTTCCTTATGTTACATTCCAAAATGTCTTCACTGAGAGTGAGAGTCTGCTGGCGTCTAGCAGGTCAGCTTTCAAGACATTCCACAACTTGTTTTGCCTCTCTGGCTGAATAATATCTTCCAGAATCTTCTGTACATCTCTCGCTGCAGGTGCTGCTGGCTTCTTTGCACTTCAGCCCCACTGCTCACTTCAATACCACTGTCTTTGACTTCAACGTTCGGATTCGTTTAAGCATTAATACATAATGAAAATACTGGAAATCAAAGCTACAAACAGAAATAATCAGCAGGTCATGCAGCATCTGTGGAGAAACAGCCAGAGCTTTGTTTTTTCAATTCATTCACAGGACGTGGGTATCTCTGGCCAGGCCAGCATTTATTGTCCAGCCCTAATTGCCCAGGGGGCATTTAAGAACAACCATATTGCTATGGGTCTGGAGCCATATGTAGGCCAGACCAGGCAAGTTTTCTTTCCCTAAAGACATTGCTGAACCAATTTAGGACAATCAACAGTGGTTACGTGAAGTGTAATGAGTCACGTGACTGTGGAGCCATCAGATTGTATTTTTGTTATTTCAGATTTTCGTTGAATTTAAGTTTCACTCTCTGCCATGTTGGGATTCTAACTTATATCCTCCCTGAGCCAACAGACTGAATTTTACTGATTGCCGGCAGGTTCTGTCGATGGGGCCAAATGTGGGAGGTGGCAAGGCCTGGATCTGAAGATTTTTGATAGTGTCCAATGAACAGAGCCCCCCCACCGGCGCTGCTGTCTAACTAAGGAGAGTGAGCCACCTCCAACCGCTGCCAATCCAATCAAAGGACCAGCAGTGTGATGACCTCAGTGCTACCAGGGGGCAGCATCACCAATAAGTGGTTAATTCCATGATACTGCTCCCTAGATGAATCTTCAGCTGTATTGGGGGGAGGGTGGGTGGTGGCACAAAGCTCTGAGTTAGATAGGTCCCATTAGGCAGGGGCTGGTGGATTTATGTAGTTTTAATACTATTGTTGCTAAGTGAATACTTGTGACACTGATGGTGGCTTCTCTAGTGACCATGGAACATCCATATCGGAGGATCACCTCCCTTAAACACACTGGAAGATCACCTACTTATTCTTGTTTGCAGGCCCTGCTGAGCCGAAAATGTGTTTGGCTCAACTGTTCGGCAGGTTGGAAATTGGTTAGCTCAGTTGGTTGGATGGATGGCTTTTAATGCACAGTAAGACCAACAATGTGGGTTTCATTCCTGCACTGGCTCAGGTTACTGTGATATATACTCCTACTATGATATATACCATCCTCTTGTTTGCAGTGCAGTAATCCTCAGGTTAAACCACCACCATCATGTCTCTCTGATAAGTGAGCAGCCCTATTGCATTATAGGACTATGGCAGGTTGGTATCCACACTCTTATCTTTGTCAATTGGTAACTCACCCTTGACTTTGTTCATTACATTATGAACTGCGTTCCTTTATAAAAGGCACAAGAACAAGAGTACATAGATTTAAAGAAGCAAAGATGATGTGGCAAAAACATACTGTTTTCGCACAGTACAAAGTTAGTGCCTGACGTGCACTGCCTGGAAAAATGGTGGAGATAGATTCAACTGAGGCATTCAAGGGGAGCATTATTTATCAGGGGATAGCGTACATGGCATATAGGGAAAAGTCAGGAGATTCACACTAATGAATGATGCTGTTTTCAAGAGAATGTGCAGGTGCGATGAGCCAAATGGTTTCCTTCCGTACTATAACCATTCTATGAGTGTGTGAGTTCTTTAAAGAGCTAGATATGGAGTTGAGTTAACGATGAGGTGAAACGATATGTCCAGTAGCAATATGGATTCCAGTGACAACATGCACATTGCAAATGTAGCTTTCTGTAATGACAGGTTGTAGTCTAAGCTATGAAATACATCTGAGACAGATTTCCAAGTCGACTGAATCTGACCTACAAAGTCTGTATTACTTACCACGCATTCGAGATACATTACACTGACAATCTTCCCCATTGACCTGTCAGTCTTTTTCTGGATTAGTGGTGCTCGAAGAGCACAGCTGTTCAGGCAGCATCCAAGGAGCTTCGAAATCGATGTTTCTGGCAAAAGCCCTTCATCCTTTTTATTCCTGATGAAGGGCTTTTGCCCGAAACATCGATTTCGAAGCTCCTTGGATGCTGCCTGAACTGCTGTACTCTTCCAGCACCACTAATCCAGAATCTGGTTTCCAGCATCTGCACTCATTGTTTTTACCTCTGTCAGTCTTTTTGCCTACCTCATTCCCAAAGGGGTCAGAGAACTCCGACATTTTAATCCCATGGCCTTCCATGAGAATTCTGAGTAGCATTGTTTCATTTTTGCTACTTTCTCTTTTATCTCAGGATATTAACACTTGGTGAAATCGTTCTTTTCAGGTTTCACAAAAATTTAGTGGGTTTTGTTTTCCTTTTATTTTTATACAAGCTTCAGTGCTTTATCATTTATCTACCCTGTATCTGTCAAAACCTGTGGACCAGTACATTGTTCTTCCTTCCAACTAACTGGTGTCAGCCAAATCCCGTTGTGCACACATTATTCTCCATTATGCTCAGGAATTTAGAATTCAGAATGTTGACAGTCTGCGTTTTTGTTACATTCAAATCAATTTACCTTGGATCATTTCGAGCATTGTGTCTCAAATGCATTGCAAAAGTTATCCCCATTTCCTACACCATATCTGTCCAAAGATGATTAGGATGTACTGCATCCATATTTCTAAGATAAGGTCCTGTGTTTCAATAATAAAATGTCAACAAATGTTCATTTGATAGAGCAGAATGTACATTTTGCACAAAAGAAAGACATCTTGCTGCAGCTTTTAATTATGCACTCATCAGGACACATGCAAGAATGCCAAATTTCAAAACAAAGTTAAAAATCACATAACACTGGGTTATAGTCCAACAGGTTTATTTGGAAGTATGAGCTTTTGGAGCGCTGCTCCATCATCAGGTAGCCAGTGGGGCAGGATCATAAGACAGAATTTATATTAATG
Organism: Chiloscyllium plagiosum; assembly: GCF_004010195.1. Lineage (NCBI taxonomy): Eukaryota > Metazoa > Chordata > Chondrichthyes > Orectolobiformes > Hemiscylliidae > Chiloscyllium > Chiloscyllium plagiosum. Next base: position 9,692,618 of record NC_057725.1, read on the forward strand.
GATTGAAACCTGCAACCCAATCTAAAAGAGGAAAGACTTAACAGCAATCTAGGTTTGTTCAATATATCATGTCATTTGCATGACACTATGATCTTGTGCTATACATTGTTTGTTTTAATGGTCCTGCCTGATGAAGGAGCAGCACTCTGAAAGCTAGTACTTCCAAACAAACATGTTGGACTATAACCTGGTGTTGTGTGATTTTTAACTTTGTCCACCCCAGTCCGACACCGGCACTTCCTCATAAAATTTCAAACAATCCTAACAATTAATACCACAGGAGAAATAGGTGTTGATTGTTTGGCATATTGTTTGAGGCATTGCCATGGAGAAAGTAACTATACAGTCCCTGGACTACCAATAGAAAAATTGATCAATTGTTGTTTGAAATTTGGCATTTTTGCATTCTGTCACTGCAAGATGAAAAGATTTTCCACATCTCCCTCTTTTTCTCTCTCTGTTCTGCCAATCCCAATATGTTTTTGTGTGAGAACCTTTTACCGATTTGATTGTATAATTTTAAATGACTATTTCTCTGTACAGGGAAGCTACAAGAGCAACCATCCAATCAAAACACATGGAGCACTTAATCACAGGCACTTGCTCTATGAGCGTTGGGCTCGATGGGGAATGTGGTATAAATACCAACCATTAGATCTTATCAGGTAGGATCATTATCTTCATGGATATTGTATCTGAGTTGTTCTCATCTAATCCTGAAGGTGAAAAATATGTCCAAAGAATTCATGTTAAGAATCATGATATTTATATTAATAGCAATATTTGCATACTTAGATTTCATGGTGCCATTTTTGTAGCCTAATGTCTTTTGAGTTTTAAATTTACAAAAGAGATTATCAGAAATGCAAATTGCTTTAAAGTTGCGAGAATTTCCTGTGATGCTGAAATAGGCATGTTCACATAATTGAAGTCTGAGTCCAATTTTTCTTTGGAACATAGTAGTTGTAAAAAAATAAGTATTTAAACAAGAGTTCTAAGCGCATTTAGCATTAAACCTATGCTGACCAAGAGAAAATGCAGCGTCCAAATAGAAAATGTATTGATTTATCTATTTTTGATGGCTTGCCCATTATCAATATTTCAGCCTAGACATTGATTTAGTCCTGTTTTCAAACTGGTGTGGAGATATTCCCGTGCTCAGAGGGAGAAGCTGAAAGATCATGAGAAAATGTTTGTTCGGACTCAAGTAGATCATAGCGATGAGTATGCCAGCAATTGTCCCTCACCACAACCAGCTTCACTGACTGGGGAATTGAGTTTCAGACGATCAAATCAGCAGGGGACCTCGTAATTTCCTAGTGAGTGTCCAAAAGTGGGTGACAGTGTCTGATAATAAACATCAGGAGCACATTGTTACTACCAGATAGAGAGGGGTGAATAGGTCCCCACTTTTTAAATACCACCCCTGCCTCCTTGATCAGTCATTACAAATATTTTACTCCTTTTTAGCACCCCTCATTAAAAATGAAATTTAGTAGAAAATGAAGGAGCAAATTACCAAAGTTTTCACCGTTATAAGGAAAAGCAATTTTTTTTGTTTGCGAAGCCTAAGAAGAAAAATAATCAAACATGACATCAAGCAGACAATAAGGAGAGTCTCCATTACAAATGTATCTGGAAAGACACTGCTTGATTAGGGACAGCCAGCACGGATTTGTGAAGGGTAGGTCTTGCCTTACAAGTCTTATTGAATTCTTTGAGGAGGTGACCAAGCATGTGGATGAGGGTAGAGCAGTGGATGTAGTATACATGGATTTTAGTAAGGCATTTGATAAGGCTCCCCATGGTAGGCTTATGCGGAAAGTCAGGAGGCATGGGATAGAGGGAAATTGGCCAATTGGATAGAAAACTGGCTAACCAGTCGAAGTCAGAGAGTGATGGTAGATGGTAAATATTCAGCCTGGAGCCCAGTTACAAGTGGAATTCCGCAGGGATCAGTTCTGGGTCCTCTGCTGTTCATAATTTTTATTAATGACTTGGATGAGGGAGTCGAAGGGTGAGTCAGTAAATTTGCAGATGATACGAAGATAGGTGGAGTTGTGGACAGTGAGGAGGGCTGTTGTCGGCTGCAGAGGGACTTAGATATGATGCAGAGCTGGGCAGAGGAGTGGCAGATGGAGTTCAACCCTGCCAAGTATGAGGTTGTCCATTTTGGAAGATCTGGTCGTCTCACTTTAGGAAAGATGTGGAAGCTTTGGAGAGGGTGCAGAGGAGATTTACCAGGATGTTGCCTGGAATGGAGAATAGGTCGTACAATGATAGGTTGAGAGTGCTAGGCCTTTTCTCATTGGAACGTCGAAGGATGAGGGGTGACTTGATAGAGGTTTATAAGATGATCAGAGGAATAGATAGAGTAGACAATCAGAAACTTTTTCCCCGGGTACAACAGAGTGTTACAAGGGGACATAAATTTAAGGTGAAGGGTGGAAGGTATAGGGGAGATGTCAGGGGTAGGTTCTTTACCCAGAGAGTGTTGGGGGCATGGAATGCGCTGCATGTGGGAGTGGTAGAGTCAGAATCTTTGGTGCCTTTAAGTGGCAATTGGATAGGTACATGGATGGGTGCTTAAGCTAGGACAAATGTTCGGCACAACATCGTGGGCCGAAGGGCCTGTTCTGTGCTGTATTGTTCTATGTTCCATGTAATGCAAAGTTTACACAGTTTAAAAAGTCCTTTGGGTCTATGAGATGTTGGATCCTTAACTTGAGACTACAGTTGGATCTTCAGCAAGAATGACTCGTCTTTGGAAAATGTTCTGGCTCTGAAGGAGAGTCATGTCAGACTCGAAAGGTTAGCTCTGTTTCTCTCTGCAGAGATGTTGCCAGACCTGTTGGGTTTCTCCAGAAAGTCTTGCATCATTTCAGCATTGGCAGTATTTTACTTTTATGTGAAACTATTCTCAATTGTCTAGTTTATTTCCATCCTTTGGGGAAGGAAATCTGCTGTCCTTACCTGGCCTGGTTGATAGATCAACAATAATATGACTGACTCAACTGCCTCCAAAATTGCTGCCAAGTCACTCAGCTTAAGGCCATTTAAGGGCAGACAGCAGACATCAGGTTCATGAGTGATGCTACCCCATGAATGAATATATGAAAATAAAGATTATCTTTACCAATTTTGCAACAGGTGGTAATTTTACCAAAACGATATGTTTTTGTATAAAATAGTCCAATTGTACGCCCTATTCAAATAAATACTTCAGTGGTACAAAAGCGAAACAAATAATGACATGAGTTGCTGTTAGACTGAAATATGAAGCAAAGCTATATTTACAGAACTTTAATATATTGTTCTTGTGGATGGTGTTGACATGCCTGAGCTTGTTTAAACATGTTAAACTACAGAGTGTATTACTCAACTGTGCAAAGTCTGAATCACGCTAATGTTCAAGATATGCACATCACTGTGAATGTCAGAGCCAGACTTAGATAGATTTAGATTTTATTGTCATGTGTATTCAGGTACAGGGTACAGAAGTACAGTGAAAAGTGTGCAATGTCGCCACAGACGGCACCATCATAGAGATAAAGTGCCGGGCACTAAATCATCAGTACAGAAGTATATAAATAAAGAAATAAGTTTACAAAGTTTCAGCACTACAGTCTTCTTAATATGAAAGTAGAAAATAAAGAAATAATATTTAAAATGCAAACATGACACTCCTTTCCTAAGCCAGGGATCTACAGATGCTCCAAGCTGGGCTTTCTTAACAGGCCTCACTCACCCCTGCTCTGGATAAAGACCCCATCTGTGTTCCCCAAGAGGCCACACTTTCCCCTGCTCTGGGTGGAGACCACGCCTGTGTTCCCCTAGGGACCTCACTTTCTCCTGCTCTGGGTGAAGACCCTGCTTGTCTTCCCCAAGAGGCCTCACTTTCCCCTGCTCTGGGTGAAGACCCCACCGGTGTTCCCCAAGTGGCCTCACTCTCCAGTGGTAGTCTGGCGCACTGACCTCTACATCGCTGAAGCCAAACGCCAACTCGAGGACACCTCTTCCTACCGCCCCCTTGACCATGACCCCACCCCCCATCACCAAACCATCATGTCCCAGACCATACAGAGCCTCATTACCTCAGGAGATCTCCCACCCACAGCTTCCAACCTCATAGTCCGGGAACCCCGCACTGCCCGGTTCTACCTCCTTCCCAAGAACCACAAGCCTGAGCACCCTGGCCGACCCATTGTCTCAGCATGCTCCTGCCCAACTGAACTCATTTCTACCTACCTCGACACTGTCCTATCCCCACTAG
>NC_057725.1:9697681-9703640 GCF_004010195.1 Chiloscyllium plagiosum
CCCTCCCCTAGCTTATCTCTCCCCGCTTCAGGCTCTCTGCCTTTATTCCTGATGAAGGGCTTTTGCCCGAAACGTCGATTTTGCCTGTCCTCGGATGCTGCCTGAATTGCTGTGCTCTTCCAGCACCACTGATCCAGAATCTGGTTTCCAAAATCTGCAGTCATTGTTTTTACCTCACTCTCCCCTGCTCTGAGTGAAGACCCCACCTGTGTTCCCCAAGGGGCCTCACTTTCCCCTGCTGTGGATGAAGACCCCACCTGTGTTCCCCAAGGGGCCTCACTTTCCCCTGCTCTGGGTGAAGACCCCGATGTGTGTTCCACAAGAGGTCTCACTCTCCCCTGCTCTGCGTGAAGACCATGCCTGTGTTCCCCAAGGGGCCTCACTTTCCCCTGCTGTGGGTGAAGACCCCACCTGTGTTACCCAAGAGGCCTCACTTTCCCTGCTCTGGGTGAAGACCCTGCCTGTGTTCCCCAAGGGGCCTCACTTTCCCCTGCTCTGGGTGAAGACCCCACCTGTCTTCCCCAAGGGGCCTCACTTTCCCCTGCTCTGGGTAAAGACCCCACCTGTGTTCTGCAAGGGGCCTCACTTGTCCTGCTCTGGTTAAAGACCCCATCTGTGTTCCCCAAGGGGCCTCACTTGCCCCTGCTCTGGGTAAAGACCCTGCCTGTGTTCCCCAAGGGTCCTCACTTTCCCCTGCTCTGGGTGAAGACCCCACCTGTGTTCCCCAAGAGGCCTCACTTTCCCCTGCTCTGGGTGATGACCCCACCTGTGTTCCCCAAGGGGCCTCACTTTTCCTGCTCTGGGTGAAGACCCCACCGGTGTTCCCCAAGTGGCCTCACTCTCCCCTGCTCTGAGTGAAGACCCCACCTGTGTTCCCCAAGGGGCCTCACTTTCCCCTGCTGTGGGTGAAGACCCCACCTGTGTTCCCCAAGGGGCCTCACTTTCCCCTGCTCTGGGTGAAGACCCTGATGTGTGTTCCACAAGAGGCCTCACTCTCCCCTGCTCTGGGTGAAGACCCCACCTGTGTTCCCCAAGGGGCCTCACTTTCCCCTGCTGTGGGTGAAGACCCCACCTGTCTTCCCCAAGAGGCCTCACTTTCCCCTGCTCTGGGTGAAGACCCCATCTGTGTTCCCCAAGGGGCCTCACTTGCCCCTGCTCTTGGTAAAGACCTCGCTTGTGTTCCCCAAGGGGTCTCACTTGTCCCTGCTCTGGGTGAAGACACCATCTGTATTCCCCAAGGGGCCTCACTTTCCCCTGCCCTGGCTGAAGACCCCATCTGTGTTCCCCAAGGGGCCTCACTTTCCCCTGTTCTGGATGAAGACCCCACCTGTGTTCCCCAAGGGATCTCACTCTCCCCTGCTCTAGGCGAAGACCCCGCCTGTGTTCCCCAAGACGATTCTCTCTCCCCTGGTCTGGGTAAAGATCCCATCTGTGTTCCTCAAGGGTCCTCACTTTCCCCTGCTCTGGGTGAAGACCCTGCCTTTGTTCCCAAGAGGTCTCACTTTCACCTATGCTGGGTGAAGACCCCACCTGTGTTTTCCAGCCACCCTCATTGCTGACCACCACTGCTGATCTCCATCGGGCACACGCCACACCTGTCTGCCGCTCGCTACTAACTATCGTTGTTGCCATCATTCTCCACTGACCACCACCACCTCATCGCTGACTGCCGCTCATGCAGAATCACAAAAGGCCAAAGCGAAGTTACAAATGGTTCAAAAATGTAATCGGTCATTGTGAGAAGTCTTGCTGAAGTGCAAGACATCCAGATGTCGCATGAGTTCAATCATTTGATTGAGTGAGCGATTTGTTGCAGTAAAGGTTCCTGGGAGTGCAAGCTGACAATATGAGCTGGGAGGCAATAGGGATGATATTGACACAGGGAAACAGCAAAACCAACCCAGCCCACTCCTTTAACCCACAAGTTTCGAGGATTGAGAAAGAAGTAAATGAATGGGTGGCACGGAGGCTCAGTGATTAGCACTGCTGACTCACCATGCTTGGGATCCAGGTTCAATTCTAGCCTCAGGCGGCAGTCTGAGTGGAATTTGCACATTCTCCCTGTGTCTGCGTGGGTTTCCTCCAGGTGCTACAGTTTCCTCGCACAATCCACACAAGTGCCAGTTAGGTGAATTGGCCATGCTAAGTTGTCCACAGTGTTCAGGATTGTGTAGGTTGGGTGCATTAGTCAGGGGTTAAATGTAGGGGAATGGGTCTGGGTAGGTTACTCTTTGGAGGATCAGTGTGGACTTGTTGGGCCGAAGGGCCTGGTTCCACATTGTAGGAATTCTATGATCTATGAATGAGGAGATAGTGGAGGCTGGTACAATTACTACTTTTAAAAGGCATCTGGATGGGTATATGAATAGGAAGGGATTAGAGGAGGCAGGCCAACTGCTGGCAAATGGGACTAGATTAATTTAAGATATCTGGCTGGCATGGACGGGTTGAATCGAAGGGTCTGTTTCTGTTCTGTACATCTCTATGACATGATGAATCGAAGATTCAAAGTGTCACAAAGAAAAAGTAAAATAAGTCAAGAAAAAGATTGATTTAAAAGATAAAGAGATTATTGCAGCTCTGAAGAGAGCCTTGCTCAATTACCAAGTTGTCAATTTGTTTTGTGTAATTGCTGTTACCAAGAATGGAAAATCCTTTCAGCAGGTTACTTCAGTAAATCTCATTTCTTAGGAATAAAATATATGCATTTAACAAGTAGCAGATTGGTATCAACTAGGAGAAAGTGAGGACTGCAGATGCTGGAGATCAGAGCTGAAAAATGTGTTGCTGGAAAAGCGCAGCAGGTCAGGCAGCATCCAAGGAGCAGGAGAATCGACGTTTCGGGCTCCTTGGATGCTGCCTGACCTGCTGCGCTTTTCCACCAACACATTTTTCAGCAGACTGGTATTAACCAAACTAAGTTGATTTTGATCCACAGTACTTTGCCTGCACTTGACTATATAAACAATAAGTGCAGAATAATAATCAGCATATAAAAGGTGAGGTAGTGACGTTTATATATTCAGTTAATATGTAGTCTGGAGTAATAAAAACAATTAAGGAGAGAGTTCCAGGATTTTGACCCAGAGGCAATGGAGGTATGGTGATATATTTATAATTCAGGACATTTGCAAGGAATGATGTTCCCTTTTTTTTAGATTAGATTACTTACAGTGTGGAAATAGGCCCTTCGGCCCAACAAGTCCACACCGACCCGCCGAAGCGCAACCCACCCATACCCCTACATTTACCCCTTACCTAACACTACGGGCAATTTAGCATGGCCAATTCACCTAACCTGCACATCTTTGGACTGTGGGAGGAAACCGGAGCACCCAGAGGAAACCCACGCAGACACGGGGAGAACGTGCAAACTCCACACAGTCAGTCGCCTGAGGCGGGAATTGAACCCGGGTCTTTGGCGCTGTGAGGCAGCAGTGCTAACCACTGTGCCATCGTGCTGCCCACCCCCTTGTATTCACTGCTGCTGTCCTTCTGGGTGGTAGTGGCTGTAGTTTTGGAGGTATTATCCAAGAAGCCTTGATGAATTTCTGTAATGCATCTTGCAGGTGGTACACACTGTTGTTACTGAGCATCAGTGGTGGAGGCACTCTGTGGATGTCAGTCAAGTGGGCTGGATTGTCAGGTCAAAGCCAGGATGTTGTCCATGTTTTGCTGCATTGGGCAAGAACTGCTTCAGTTTTGGCAGAGTTGTAAATGATGCTGAACATTGCGCAATCATCAACAAACATCCCAACTTCTGTCTTTATGATTTATGGAAGATTGTTGATCAAACTGCTGAAGATGGTTTAGCCAAGGACAGTACCATGAGGAACTCCTGCAGAGATGTCCCCTCTGGAGTTCATCTCTTTAATCCGTGCTTGCACCAAGGCTGTAATGAGATCAGGAACTGAGTGGCCTTGGTGGAACCCAAACTGGGTGTCACTGAGCAGGTTATTGGAGTCATAGAGTCATAGAGATGTACAGCGTAGAAACAGATTCTTCGGTCCAACCCGTCCATGCCGACCAGGTATCCCAACCCAATCTAGTCCCACCTGCCAGCACTTGGCCCATATCCCTCCTACCCTTCCTATTCATATACCCATCCAAATACTTTTTAAATGTTGCAATTGTACCAGCTTCCACCACTTCCTCTGGCAGCTTGTTCCATACACGTACCACCCTCTGTGTGAAAATGTTGCCCCTTAGGTCTCTTTTATATCTTTCCCCTCTCACCCTAAAACTGTGCCCTCTGGTTCTGGATTCCCCAACCCCAGGGAAAATACTTTGTCTATTTATCCTATCCATGCCCCTCATAGTTTTGTAAACCTCTATAAGGTCACCCCTAAGCCTTCAATGCTCCAGGGAAAACAGTCCCAGCCTGTTCAGCCTCTCCCTATAGCTCAAATCCTCCAACCCTGGCAGCATCCTTGTAAATCTTTTCTGAACCCTTTCAACTTTCACAACATCTTTCTGATAGGAAAGAGACTGGAATTGCATGCAATATTTCAACAGTGGCCTAACCAATGACCTGTACAGCCGCAACATGACTTCCCAACTCCTGTACTCAATACTCTGACCAATAAAAGAAAGCGTACCAAATGCCTTCTTCACTATCCTATCTACCTGCGACTCCACTTTCAAGGAGCTATGAACCTGCACTCCAAGGTCTCTTTGTTCAGCAACACTCCCTTGGACCTTACCGTTAAGTGTATACATCCTGCTAAGATTTGCTTTCTCACCACCTCGCATTTAGCAGGCAATACAAATTGAGCAGGTGGGAGGTGTTGTTATCTTAAGAATACAACTTGCGAAAGTTGTCCATACTTGTATTTGTAGACTATGAAATTAAACCTACAGAGCCTCTTGACATTTTTTAAGGTGTGAATTTGTTTTAGCTCAATTGCATATTTATGTCCGTTACTTGCAACATTCAGCAGTCATTCTGTTCCAGGAGACAAAACCCTGCACAATGTTGTACCATGCTAATAGTGTCGTGTCATTCATTACAGGCGATACTTTGGTGAGAAGATTGGCTTGTACTTTGCATGGTTGGGATGGTATACTGGAATGCTGATCCCTGCTGCCCTGGTCGGCTTGTTGGTATTTCTTTACGGATTATTTACAACCGAGTCCAGTCAAGTAAGGTAGGAAGCTTTTGCAGTTCTTGAGTAAGTAACGGGACAATAGGACAGCTGTCTTATTGCTTTATTGAGCTGTGAACAGCTGCCAGTGTTTTTGAGCACGGCATTTAGGAAATAAGGGGGTCTGTCCCTTTATCAGAAGTTGATCCTGATTACAGTAATGTCTCCAGTATGTAGAAAGCCCAGGGGAATGTTGGAGTTTCTTTCATGAATGTGTCAATTGCATGAGGAGTATTAGCCAGGAGAACCTGATGCATTACTGCTGAGTAATGTAGGGGAGAAAGTGAGGTCTGCAGATGCTGGAGTCCTCCTTATCCAGATCCCAAGCGTCCAGAATTCCCCTTTTGAATCTCAGATATCAGTTACAATTCTGGATGTTTGGGTGACTTCACTATACCATTTATTTCACCATCTCTCCAATTTTTGATCTCCAAAACCTCCTTTTAAATTCGCTTGCATCTCCAGCATCTGCAGACATCACTTTCTCCCCAAAGATTTCAACCTACTGCGAATCCTCTTACAAGGATGCCTTCCTTGAAGAAGCTCTCTTCCTCCCTCTACAAGGATTTCAGTGAGTCCCTCTCTCACTGCACCCCCCAGGTCATCTCCTCTGCACAGAAGCTCTTCAGCCACATTCTCAAACAAACCCGCTACCACAGCCACATCGCCTTCCTCAGCACCTGCCTACGGAACCGACTGATTCCACATGGACTCCGGACTACGTTCCAACCAACAGAATTTGGACCCAACCAGGACACCCAGTACCTGCAACAAATCCGAAGCCTTCAGCAGCCCTTGAGCCCCCGGATCCTCCG
>NC_057725.1:9704139-9706504 GCF_004010195.1 Chiloscyllium plagiosum
GTCAAATCCATCGAATTCAGCACCGCCTTCCTAACCTCCAATCTTCTTCCTGACCTCTCCGCCCCCACCCCAGTCTGACCTATCACCCTCACCTTGACCTCTTTCCACCTATCACATTTCCGACGCCCCTCCACCAGGTCCCTCCTCCCTACCTTTTATCTTAACCTGCTGGACACACTTTCCTCATTCCTGAGGAAGGGCTTGTGCCCGAAACGTCGATTCTCCTGTTCCTTGGATGCTGCCTGACCTGCTGTGCTTTACCAGCAACACATTTTCAGCTGCTGAGTAATGTACAAAAATAAAAATCACACAACACCAGGTTCTAGACCAACAGGCTTATTTGGAAGCACTAGCTTTTGGAGCACTGCAAATGAATGTGTGTTTTTAAAAATGAGCAGCCAGGACCACTCATAAATACTATAATATCTGGCTGCTTAAGATGATTCTATCTTTGTTCATAAGGTCAGTCTTGAATAGAATAATTTACCTTTTATTGAACTAGCTTTACTAAAGTATCTGATTCTTTATTCCCTTTCAATTGCAATTAACAGTGGAGTCCCCCTTATCCAGATCCCAAGCATCCAGAATTCCCCTTTTGAATCTCAGATATCAGTTACAATTCTGGATGTTTGGGTGACTTCACTATACCATTTATTTCACCATCTCTCCAATTTTTGATCTCCAAAAACTCCTTTTAAATTCACTTGCATTATTTGCTACAACTGCATGTCCTGTTAGCTTGTTCTACAAATCTATTGCCCTTTGTGAAGACCTCTTAGTAGGTAGAGGATTAGGCTATTCAGTCCAATGAGCCTGTCCTGCCATTCAATCTGATTATGGCTGGTCAAACAGTGCAATGCCTTTCACCCATCTCATCCTCATAATCCTGTAAGCCACTGGCAAACGTCAACCTATCAATCTCTACATTAAGCATACTCAAAGAATGAGCTTCCTCAGCCTTCTGTGTAGAGAATACCAAGGTTCTCAACCCTCTGAGTAAAAGAAAAAAACCTTCTCAATGCCCTCTTCTTTGTAATCTTGTCATTTTAACTTGTATTCTTGTGCCCAGTGTCCAACCCGAGAGTTATCTATATTTAAATGGCGGCATTATCGATAGACTATGAATCCAGAGACTCTGACAATGTTCTGGGGACTTGGGTTTGAATCCGGCAGATGGTGAAATTTGAGTTCAACAAAATAAACATCTGTAGTTCGGAGTCTCATGAAAAGCCATTGAGAATTGTCAGGGAAACCCATCAGCTTCACTAATGTCTTTTAGGGAAGGAAACTGCTGTCCTGACCTGGGACTGGTCTACATGTGACTTCAGACCCACAGCAAGATGGTTGACACTTAACTGCACACTGGGCAATTATGGATGGGCAATAAATGCTGGTCTAGCCAGTGATACCCACATCATGGAAATGAATAAAAGAAGAGGACAGACACTTATATCAGTGTATGTAGTGGAGTGGGGTGAAAATGCAAAGTAATTGGGATTAATGGTCACTTGCTGAGCTGTACGCTTTATGTAGCTGGCAGATGATGTTCAGCTGTGTGAGGGGGGGATGATGGGAAGGAGTCTCTGAAGAATGGGAGGGAAACTTTGAAAGCACATCCTCAGGGGGTGGGGGGGAGGGCGCTGGGGAATGGGCATGTACACAATACCAGTGACTGCAGCCCATTCTCGGGGAGGCCCTGTCTCATTTGTTACTTAACCTGATGATTAGGATGACAAGTGTCCAAAGCAGCCAATCTCTTGCATGAATCATCCTGGTTGACAGGGGACTCAGCCAGTGTTCTGAACAGCAGCAATCATTGGCCAATTTGGCACTAAATTGCCAAGTATAACTATTCCTGATGAAGGGCTTTTGCCTGAAACATCAATTTTCTTGCTCCTCAGATGCTGCCTGGCCTGCTGTGCTTTTCCAGCACCACTCTGATCTAAACTCTGGTTTCCAGCATCTGCAGTCCTCACTTTTGCCCCAAGTATAACTTGTCTTGCTCTACTCATGAGCTGTTCCAATCAGGCAGTTTCTGGTGCTGCTTGCTTCACTCTCTTTCAGAACTGACTGGAGGTTTGTGGAGCACATGCTGTCTTTATGTTGAGTTGACTCTCACAAAGCCTTTGGTTTCTATTGTCCTCTCCTTCTCTTATTCAATGGTGCACCTGAGTCCATTGACAATAGTGTCACTGTTGTGTAACAGTACAAGAGGGAGTGAAGGTGAGGAGGGTACGGAGTGAGGGAAAGGGAGGGGGAGTAAGATCCAATAGAGCGGAAGAGATGGAGAGTGAGGGGGAGGGATTGAGGGTGAGGGAGTGAAGGAACTGAGGGCAAGGATATTGGGGGAGTGAGAGTGAGGATG
>NC_057725.1:9706654-9735254 GCF_004010195.1 Chiloscyllium plagiosum
AAGGTGAGAGGTGGGGACCCAGGCCGGGAGGAATGAGGACAAGGAGAATCAGTGGGAATGGGGGAGAATGGGGAAATAAACTGGGGGTAATGGGGATAAGAGAGAGGGCATGAGGGCGGGGGAATGCTCGAGAGAGAGAGAGGAGTTTGTGTGAATGAGTCAGAGAGAACTGGATACAAAGACATTGTGGACATATAATTAGCCCCTCCCTCACCTACACTCTGAGTAGGGAGATGAGGAAAATCAAGGCTGAAAGTTAACCCACTTTAACCTCAACTTCAATCTGAATTCTGCCAAGTCCTACTGCGAACATGTGCCACCAGGGGAGTATGCAGAGTAGGTGTTAGTTAAACCCAGCTGCTGAACTTGGCCCCAGTCCACTCCCCATTGCTTAGTAACTAGGACCTGAGCCTAGTTGGCTCTTTCCAGCTCTGTTAAGTGAAACAGAAAGGAACGATTTATTAGTAATCTCTGCTGTTTGGCACATTTAATTATGAATTATTTGTTATTTTCAGAATTATTGCTTTTGTTTTGTTAAATAACTTGTTTATGTTTTCTTCATACATTATTTTTTGTTTTAATTTGGAAACTCATGTTTAATGTCATTCCAAACTAAATCTTAAGCAGCTCGGTTTCTTGCTGAGGTGGAATGAGTAATCTGATTGCTTTTAGGATGACATTAATTTTGTTCCCCGTAACAATGGGAAGTGTTAAAAATACTCAGCAAGTCTAATAGCATCTATGATGACTGAAAGAGACCACCATGACCCTTCATCGGAACTGGTTCATATTATGGACCTACAGCATTCACTCCATTTCTCTTTCCACAGACACTACCTGGCTTGCTGTCCCTTTCCAGCCTTTTCTGTTCAATTGTCAGAATTTCTGTATCTGCAGTGCCTTGTTCTTTTCTGATTTGGTTTATTATTGTCACACGTACCTAGGTACAGTGAAACGTTTTGTTTTGCATGCAGTACAGGCAGATCATACCATACAAGGTGCATTAGGGAAACAGAACAGAACAAGTTACGGCTGCCCAGAAGGTGCACAGAGAATAAGATCAAGATAACATTTAAAATTTGAGAGGTCCATTCAGCAGTCTAATAAAAGCAGGGAAGAAGCTGTTCTTGAATCTGTTGGTATGAGTATTTAAGCTTTTATAAGTTCCGCCTCACTGAAATAGGCATTTATATGTGTTGTTTGTATCAATTTAAAATGAGAAAATATTTATCATTCAGTGCGAAGTGTAGCTTTTCTGGTAACAGAGCCCACTTATGTTGATACAAGTAGCAAATTTTTGCAGATCGGTGCTAATACTCAAGAAGGTTCTGTCATTTTAAGCTTGTTAAGCCAGTCATATATGTTCATGTTCAATGTGTGGAGTTTGCACATTCTCCCTGTGTCTGTGTGGGTTTCCCCCTCCCACAATCCAAAGATGTGCAGGTTAGGTGAATTGGCCATGCTAAATTGCCCATAGTGTTAGGTGCGTTAGTCAGGGGTAAATGTAGGGTAGGGGAATGGGTTTGAGTGGGTTTCTCTTCGGAGGGGTGGTGTGGACTTGTTGGGTTGAAGGGCCTGTTTCCACACTGTAGAGAATCTAATCATATTTTCATTTGTAAATAAGGTTACAGTCTCTGTGCTTGTGAGGTTCAAGTATTTTGGATGTTGCTGTCTGGGTATTATACAGAGCTAGTTACAAAGGAGCACAGCTGGTAGCATAATATGAATGATTACATTGTGTGTGATTGTCTGACGTGTATCATTCTGAAAACCTTGATTTCTTTATGAATAGAGACAAGGGGCACAAAAGCAAAGAATTTGTTTTTGAAACCTATGTAATACTCTTCAACCTCGCTGTGATAAAGGTTCCAAATTCTGGGCACCTGAAGCATATAAAGCAGAAGGGGGAGGGATGGGTGTTAAGGAGGGCAGAAACAGAAGGACAGTGGCCCCAGATTTCTCTCCTTGGCATTGACTGGAAGACAAGAGTACGAAGATCGGGAGACCAAAGACCCAATTATGGACTGTTTGTTTCGAGAATTAAGAGCCTGACAATGACCCTGAAACTATTGCTAATTGTCAGAAGAAAACCCGTCTGGTTCACTAATGTTCTTTCCGGACGGAAAATGTCATCCTTAAGTTCAGTCAAAAAATACAGAATCTGAAATCTAGTTTCAATAATCAGGGTCACGAGGACCCTGATTATATTCAGCAAAGTAATCTCAATCGCTTCACTGAGCAGAGATTTCCACAGATTCTTTTGGGAGAAGAAGTTCCTCCTCAACTCGGTCCTAAATTTATTCCTCCTTTTTTTTTTATTTTGAGGCTATGCCCCTAAGTTCTAGTTTCACCCACCAGAGGGAAATAACCTCCCTGCTTCTATCTTATCTATTCCCTTCATAATTTTATATGTTTCTATAAAGTCAATGAAATTGCCATCTTTATCTGGTCTGGCCTAAATGTGACTTCAGACCAATAGCAACATGGTTGACTCTTAACTACCCTCTGGACAAATAGGAATGGGCAATAAATGTTGGTCTCACCAGTGATGCCCATATCCCATGGAAGAAATTTTTGAAAAAAACTTGGGGAAAGTGAGCAGTCTCAAGTGGTGGAAAAAGTTGGAAGTATAGAAAAAGAAATTAAGCAAAACATTAACTTTTCTTAGACAGAAAAGTATTGCTGAAACTGAAAAGGAAAGTATCCAAAACATTTGTGAGACTGGTCCTATAATACAGTTCAGAAACCTGGACACCGTCAAGTAGAGAGGTAGGTATTTTTAATTAACCTGTTCAGAGATGTTATGACACACCTCTGGAGCAGGTGAGACTTGAACCCAGTCTTTCTGGTTCTGAAGTGGAGACAGTAACATTGCCAAGTACAGAGGAACAACAGTGAGACCAACGGGATGCAACTGCTGAGTTGGTTTTGTGGCGTAAAGAAAAGGGACAAGATCAAGAACCAGCACATCAGGAGTTCAGCATAGGTTATGGAAGCATGAAATCAAGTTGCTCATGAAATGGTACTGCTATCTGTTCCAGGGAAAGAGAGGGTGACATGAACGGACTGGCAGGGAGAAGAAGAGGTATTCCTAAGACCAGATGAAAAGATGCAGTGGTGATCATTTGAAACACAGTGAGACTGTAAGAGGAATGGGTACTGGACAGGATGAGATAGAGAAAGATTATCAGCCAGCATAGTGGGAGAAGCTGAAAGGAGGAAATGACAAGCCATGCAGCTCTTCAATGTGGAATGTACTGGTCATCTCAGATCACACGTGAATGAATGTACCGATTGTAGATATTAGAGACTATAGTTGACTCCTTCACAACACACATTATATTTGGAGACATGTCAACACTCTTTCAGAATCTTGAAAATTAGATTAGCTTATTTTAAAGTCTCAGATTCTTTTCTCCAAATCATATGAGATTCTTTAACCTTTAAAAATTTGAATTTGTTACTGTCAGAACTGGTTATGCTGATCGGTACCGTAGCCAACCACCAGCATAGCAATAATCTCCTGATGTAAGGTGACTAAAACTGGGCTCCACACTCCAGAGCATACCTTAACACTGCTTTATACATCAACTATGCAAGATCTTTTGAATTTCTCTTTTGCAATTAAAAATTTAGACCCAAATTGCCTTAATGCATTCAACAAATCTGATACTGATAAGTGAATAGAAGCATTTCAGAAAGCTGAGATTTCTTTTCGAATCATTTTCCATATAAAACAAAACTATACTATGATTTATTATGGTCATGTTAATTATTTGATCATTATTAAATTGCATCTTCCACCTTTTGTTCCTGTTCTCTTGAGCTCCATATCCTTTTGACATTGAGTTGCTTTATATCCCACTTTGCTCTGTTTCATCAATGCCAATGGGTTAATTTACAGGCTGTTCATAAAAAAAAAACACACTGCTATCATACTTGAAATTGCTACAGCAGTTTCACCAGTCTTGCACTACATGTCTAATGATGATTGATGACTGCTGTTCAGGTTTCATGGGAATTATCACCAAATTCTAACTCATCTTTGGCAATGTAATGAATAATGTCATTTTCTGTCCTGCATCATTATGCCTGATGGGGCTGACTCTCTGTTCAGATTATATCTCGCAGTTCCCAGGCTGATTTCCCTTGACGTATACAAGAGCTGCCAAGGCAACTTTGGTTTGGTTCCCATTTTGGTCACCGCCACCACCCCCCAACCCTCGGCCATCTACTGGCAAGCTTAGTACAGTCGGGCGAGAATGGAATGGTCATGAAAAGGTTGTGGTGTAATGGTAAAATCAGTGGACAAAGTCCACTTTTCGACAGAGTCTCACATATGACGCAAATATGTAAAATTAAAATACATGGGATTGGGGGTAGTGTATTAACATGGTTTGCAGACAGTAAGCAAACAGTTTGAATAAATGGATACATTTCTGACTGCCAGGAAGTTGGGAACAAGCAACAAGCTGCCTTTATCAACAACTCCAACATCCCATGAAAGGATAAAGGGAAAAAAAAAATCAGATCCTTAAAAGTTCAAGAAAGGGCTGAGTTGCCTTACAATATGCAGTCATGCGAATTGTAGGTGAGATTAGGGACCCTTCATATGGATGACAGTGCTATGAAGATGTGGGTGTAGTGTACCTTTAAGAGAGTTAAAAGCTGGCAGAACTCCCTGACAGCACCCAGTGTTCTCCATAAGGTAACAAAATAACACTTGGTTGAAAGCTAGATTAGCTGGGTTGCCTGGAAATGACAAAACAGATTTGAATTAGGCCGATCAGTTTAAATTATACCCTGAAAAATGTCAAACTCCAGTCAAGTTTGAATTTAGTATATTGACAATCTTAAAAGCCAGTGACACAAGCTGATGCTTTGGGGAATAATATCAGGGAAAATTGAACAGTTGGGAGGAGAACTGCAATAAAGCCAACAGATGTCGACTGTGAGTCAGAACTGTCTGAGAGGTGCCTGTCAAGAGAAGGAGTTTGCACAGAGAAAAACAACGACACCGACCTGTAGAGAAAATCTGCAAAGAGAAGATTTGACAGCGGGCTGGTTTTGAAACCTTGATTTTTTTGGTAAATCGTAGTTGAGGGGGGGGGTTTGACCAGACTAGTATTATAGAAGGGAAAATAAAAGATAGGTTAGGGGAAGGAGTTGTAAATAGCTGTTAGTTATTCTCTCTTATACCTCAAGAAATAAAATTGTTAATTTTTACTTTAAATAGTGCTTGGCCTCTCAAATCTGTACAGAATACTGCACGGGATGACTCTTTTCCATGTTGATGGTTTAAATTAAGCAGGAGGATTTACCCCATGTCATAACAACAGCAATGTTCTGTGATAGCTGCTCTGATAAAGTACAAGTGATGAATCTGTAGCATTTCAGTTTTTCCAAACAAGTCTATTAACACAATTCCTCAATCTGGTCAAATTTCTCCAACAGTTGTGTCACATAATGGTTACAGTCCACCTTTCCCTTCCTAATTGGTGTTATTAATGGTAATCTTCCATCAGGAACTGACCCTCTCCCTCCAACCTCCTTCAAATTCATTGCCATCACCCCTCTCCTCAAAATTCCTTTTCGTCTTCCACCCTTGTAATTTGATAATCATCACCATATTTGCAACCTCCCATTCCTGTCCGAAGTCCTTGCTGCCACTACTTTAATCTGTGCCTATCTTTCCCAGAAACCAGTGATTGAATCCTGCCTCTCAGGTTGCTATTTGAGCCACAGGGTCAAAGACTTGCTTATTACTTTCAAGTTGACAGGAGCAATGGTAAATGATCCCTCTTTGATCTTCTCAACCTTTCTGCAGTCTTTAACAAGTTTGGCTGCACCATTCTGCTCCCTAACTCTTTCTACTGTTGCCCAGCTGGGGTAGGGGAGCAAGTGCCGACTGTCCTATTCTTATCTATCCAGTCAGAGCTGAGAAGCCCCTGTAATCTCATTCCATTGCATCAACATTACCTCTGATATCTCCCAAGGACCTATCCTCAATCCTCTTCCCATGTTTCACCTGAATGCTGTTTCATGGCAGCATCAGCATCAAGCATTGTATTAATTTCCACACAACGCTCAGATTCAGTTTTCAGACACTCCCATCCTCTAAATGATCTGATTGCTCACCCAACATCCTGTACTGGATAAATAGAAATTTATTCCAACCAAGCATTAGGAAGATCAAAATTATTGTCTATCGTCTCACTGAACTTCACTCCTGACTCCCTCAATTGTTTGAGGTTGTCACAGGTGGCCCTTAGATGAAATTCTCACCATATATCAACACCATCACTAAGACCATTCATTTCCACATCTTTAATGTTGCCTCTGCCCCAATAGCTCATCTGTTGCTTAGATTTCCCTCCCTCACCGCCCCACCAAAGTCTTCCTTTATCTCATTACCTCAATGTGCGACAGGCTAGTCTCTCATTCTTATCTCTGTACACTTGAGGTCATCTCACTCTCTTCCACCTGCAATACATGTGCACCATGTCCTGTTTACCTCACACTTTTCATTAATCTGTATTGGCTCCCAGTTAAGTATAGCCTCCATTTTAACATTTTCATCCTAAGTTATGCAGTCCATTCATGGCCACATCCTCCCTGCTGTGCTGTCATCTCCTTGAGTCCTACAGCCGTCCGAGTAATTCCTTTAATTCTGACCAAGTGACCATCCTCAAGTTTGATCATTCCACTTTCAGTCACAGTGCTTTCAGCTGGCTGGAGTCTGTGGTTAGTTATTCTGTGTTGTGATGTTATTCTGATACACACTAGCAGTTTCCTCACTAACATAAACATTGCTGTATAAACCAAGACATCACGTATTCTGTTCACTGTCTCAAAATACCAAATCTCTTGTCATGTGCATGACAAAAAGCATTCAGGTATAAAGGGTACATGATTATAGGTGCTTGAGGAAATGTTTTGATTCAGATTTACACAATGCACCTTGAAGTGATACTGACTGATTCCTTCTGTCTTGATCTTCCAGTAAGGAGATCTGTGAAGCCAATGAAACACGTATGTGCCCAATGTGTGAACGCAACTGTTCTTACTGGATGCTGAATGAAAGCTGTGTCTATGCCAAGGTAATAGATTTCTATTGCACAATGTCATTTCAGTGCGTGTTGAAATTTTAAAATTAAATTGAAGATGTCCACTTGTATGCCAAAATAATGACTATTTCTGTGAGATCTAAGTAAAAACAGGCTATGACTTTCTCTCTCTTAGTGTCCTATTGTGTTCTTTCTAATGGTAATTATTTCTAAAAGTGTAGGTTCCAAGTGATGGGTAATGGGATTAGAATAGTTTAATGTTTGGTTTTGATTAGCACAGGATCGATGGGCTGAGGGGCCTTTTTCTGAGCGATAGACGTCTATGTCTTGAAGGCTATCAATCATTAAAAGATCCAAAATTAAGTAATATTGTTAACCCAGATTGGCCAAGATCAGGTGGAATGACAGAATAGGCTCCAGGGATTGAATGAGCTACTTTTGCTTTTTGGACTGTTGGATGTACTGTTGATATAACATTGTAGTGTCTAGTTTTACCTTAATTTGTTCATTTCTTTCTTTCTCTCTGTACATAAGCATTATATTACAGCATTCCGTCGCATTTACGAGTAAATAAACTGCTCATAGTAGTATCATCTAGAATAGATGGCTGGCATGTTGGCTCAGTGGTTAACAGTGGCAGAACCGTGGGTTTAATTCCCTCCCTGAGGCAACTGCCGGTGTGGAGTTTGCACATTCTCTCTGTGTCTGCGTGGATTTCCTCTGGGTGTTCCAGTTTCTGCCCACAGTCCAATGACGTGCAGGTTAGGTGGATTGGCCATGCTAAATTGCCCGCAGCGTCCAAGGATGTGCAGACTAGCAGGATTAGCCACAGGAAAAGCAGGGTTACAGGGATAGGGTGGGTCTGGGTGGGATTCTGTTCAGAGGGTCAATGTGAACTTGATAGGCTGACTCTCCTGCTTCCACACTGTAGAACGCCTATAACAGAATATGCCTGAGTTATTGGAGCCTATGGCCATTTATCCTCACAGTAGGACAGTGGTGATTTTCTTATTCTAGTGCAAGTCATCTCCAACTGAGTGGTGAGAACAGAATCCAAAGTTGTTGACTCATTTGCTTTGTACTTTTATTCACTGATCCAGGTGCTACATTGAATTATGTAAAGACAAAGATAACATCATCGTTGTCCCAAAGGGCTGCTCTCTTGTTAGAGAGATAAAACATGGTTCAATGTGAGGGGTCACCGCACCCTAGGTGAGGGGTGCAATTGAAAAAGTGGAACCTTTGCGGTGATACCAGCTGTGTGGAAATTGAACCCATGCGTTGGTATCACAAACCAGCTGTCCAGCCAATTGAGCTAACTGGTAGCATTATATGGAATCCAATGCACAAAATGGACTTTTTGTCCCAAATTCGACATTTGACATGGAGTTATTACTTGACACACATTAGAGTCAAATGGTCTTGTTACTATTCATACTTCATTGGACATTTTATCCATGTCCATCCTTATTAATTCCAAAGACCTCTATTAGGTCAGTCTTCTTAGGCTTCTCCTTTCTAACATTGTAGATGCTTTGATATTGTAGATACAATTGGTTTAGCGGTAATTCCCCTTCAACAGGAGGAGCATGGAAAAAGACTCTAATGCTTGTCAAGTAATAGCTCCATGTCGAATGTCGATTTTGGGACAAAAAAGTCCATAATGAATGCTGCTCAGCCTTTTCCAGCCAGGGTTTGTCTCTCAGTGCTTGCTATCATCCTTTTGAAGTTAAGCTGGATTTGATTAATAGAATAAAGGTCTGGTGATCAATAACCATTGGGAAACATTTAAAAAGGAAACTCAATATGTTCATCAAATGTACATTACCTTAAAATAAGCAAAAACTCCACAATAATAGTCCATTCTGGACATTCTCGGAACATCAAAGGGAGCAATGGATAGAAGAAGTTGATTATATTGTAGAAGTAGAGGCGTAGGCCTGAGGCTTGTCAGGTTACAAACCATCAAAGGGCCACCAAACCATTGATAAAGTTAGAGAAAAAGATGTTTGATAATATAAACTAGCCAGAAATATAACAAGCAGGTTAGATAAAGTTTTACACAAATATATAAAATGGAAGAAGTGAAATAAAATGAACATTGTCCTTGAGCAGCTGAGAAAAGGTTATTATGGGATTATCATGGAGGAAATGCAAAGAAATTGAACAAATATTTTGCATTTATTTTCATGGTAGAAGATTTAAGTTGCTTCTCAACGTTAAAGGTAACCAAGGAGCTGCAACTGAATAAATTAAGCTAATGAATGTTAACAGAGAGAAGAATGTGAAGAAATTTAATGACCTAAAAGATGATGTGCAAATAAAGGAAGGAGTGTGTAAAAACAAAAGGGTTTCAAACAATGAGTAGTTAGGGTCTGGAATGTACTGCCTGAAAATGTGATAGAGGAGAATTTAATTGAGATATTCCAAAGGGTTTAGATAATTAAATAGTAATGGGTGCAGGGATATGGGGGAAAGGTCAGGAGATTGGCAGTAGATAATAGAGTCGGTGCTGGCACGATGGGCTGAAGGACCTCCTTCCGTATCATCATAATTCTGTGATCCTGTAAACCCACCAAATAATGTTCAGACAGGGAGTTAGAAATTGCCAGGCTTGTGGAACAGAAGCTGCAGCTGACTGGGTTTTGCCACTCACTGTGTACATTAGCAGCAGTATCCACGTGGCAGATGGCAAGTCCAGATCATCTGAAGACTTCTCACCACAGCCGCGGATGGTGGCTTCGGTAATACCTGTCAGGTCCAACCTGTGGCTGATATTGCTGGCATCCCTGTGTTCGTACTCTAGCAAATAGAGCACAGCAGGCTGAGATGCTGAACAGTGATTCAGTGTAACCGTTAGTCAACCGTTTGTGTTGTTAGAGCTCTTATAACCAAATAAAGCAAGAGCCGGGCCCTCTGTCTGAATTTTATCTTCTGTTAAACCAAACTGTTTTGATCTCCATGCAGAGGTATGTGTACAGATACTAGGCAGAGAGAGTGTGGCCATAAGGGATATCCTGACCCAATTCCTCCTGTTGAAGGAAAACTGCTGCTAAACCAATTGCATCAACAATATCAGAGCAAAAATTATAACATATGAAGACACCTGAAGACTTAGATATTACAAATTAAAGAACAATAGGGAAAGAAAAGCATGACGAAGAATCCTGCATTGGCATCAAAACTTGAAACGGAGTTTTATTTGGCAGCCATTTTAGTTATTGCTTGGCACTCCTGGGCCCCATGAGTTGGATATTTGATATAGTAGCACCAGAAAAAACTTCAAGAGCATTCTTCATTGGGCTCCAATGCAACTCAAGCAGAGTTTAATGATTTTTGTTTTGACTCTACTTTCTCATTGTCTGTGATGTTGCTGTTGGGACATTGAATGCTCGGGGTGGGTAAGTCCTCATAATGGATATCAGCCCCTTTTTCCTCACCGTAATATATAGGAACAGAACTAGACTATGTAGCCTTTTGATCTCTGGGCTTTGTCATTTAATACGATCATGATTGATATTCGATTTAACTCCATATACGCACTTATGTTGTACAATGCCTCATACCTTCAGTTAATTTTTTTTAAAGTCCAATTTAAACATTTACAACTGGTTTAGCCAAAAAACACAATTTGGGTTTGAATATCAAATTAATTGGGGAACATTGTGTTTTTTGTAAGCTCTTTAACTTTCATGGCGATTCTAGAAATAGTGAGGCATAATTTCCAGCATGGCATGCTACGCCATGGGTCGTATCAACTGCTGATTTATGCAGGTAAATATTTCAGTCTGCCATTCTTGATATCTTTGAATGATTTTTATCGTGGTCCGCAAATTTTACAGTTCAAAGAAATTTACATTACAGTGCAGTTCTGCAACTTGCATGAAATGATAATATAGACATGATGGTTGGAATTTCTAATGAATTGACAAAATAGAGTAAAATCCCTCATAAAACATGAAAGAACTGCGGATGCTGGAAATCAGAAACAAACACAGAAATTGCTGGAAAAGCCCAGCTAGTCTGACAGCCTCTGTAGAGAGAAATCAGAGTTATCATTTTGGGCTTTGACCCTTCCTCAAAACTAGTAAAAGTAAAATCCCTGTTGGACAATTGTTTGCTCCAGACTAACATTACCGGGAGTATTCTCTGGTCAAATTGCTGTGCTGTGCACAAGCCTTTTGCCAGATGCTTAGCTTTGTACTGGCACTGATAGTTGCAAGAGATTCATTCTTCTCTTGAAAGGTAATATTGGATTCTTCAGCTATAATTCCAAAGCATTGTCAGCAAACAGTTAATAGCAAAAGCAATATATTTCCAATGAGTGAAATTGAAAATCAGGACAATATGTATTGATTTTACAGGCAGTATTAAATCATTAGGACCTTGTATGTAGCTTACTACACTCAGTCTATATGTACTTACTCTGTGTAACACAGATCAGATATATAAGATACTAATGCTAGCTATTATTGGTGAATTTTATTTCTTCTAATATCAGGAATGCTTACAGTTGCTGACAGATCTTAATGCATTTTTTTCTTATTAATTAAATCTATGTCAAATTGAATGATAAATGGCTGGATTTGCCCTTTTGAGACAAAATTAAGTTGGGAAATTTGGTTCTGGGTTGCAAACCCACAGTTGATACCAGTATGCTGTGAAGCATAATTTTCACAGGGTTGGGATCTTACAAAATACAGCAAAAAGACACATCATCTAAAAGCTGTTATAAACCCAGGAGCTTTGAAAGACCTTATGATCTTAAGCAAACTCCTGAATCTCATTCGAATGAGCATGTTGTGAATTTGTTTCTTTTTCAATGCTTTCTTGACCTTAGCTTCTTTATTTATTTTTGAATCTGATTATAGAAGTGACATAGAAGGAGGGGAATATTTAGAAAGGACCTAATGAGCAACTTTTTCATACAGAAGATGGTTTGTGTATGAAATAAGCTGCCAGAGGAAGTGGTGGAGGCTGGCACAATTACAACATGTAAAAGACACCTGAATACATATGGGCCAAGTGTTGGCAAATGGGACCAGATTCATTTAAAATATCTGGTCAGCATGGGCAAGTTGGACCAAAAGGTCTGTTTCCGTGCTGTATGTCTCTATGACTCTATGTGGGATCAGGAATAGGCCACTTGACCCCTCAAGCCTGCTCCACCATTCAATATGATCATAGATGATCATCGAGCTCAATGCCCTAATCCCATGTTCCACCCATATTCCAGCCATATTCCTTGATCCTTTAAACCACAAGAGCTATATACTGTAGACCTCCTTTTTGAAAGCATCTAATGTTTTGATCTCAACTATTTTCTGTGGTAGTCTATGGAATTCACTCTCTTCTCTGGGTGGAGACATTTCTCCTCAACTCAATCCTAAAAGATTTACCCTTAATCCTTAAACTATGACACATGCCTGGTGGCTCAGTGGTTAGCACTGTTGCCGCACAACACCAGGGACCCTACTTCGATTCCAGCCTTGGGCGACTATCAGTGTGGAGTTTGCACATTCTCCCCGTGTCTGTGTGGGTTTCCTCTAGATGCTCCAGTTTGCTCCCACAGAACAAAGATGTGCAGGTCAGGTGAATTGGTTATGCTAAATTGCCCATGGTGTTAGGTACATTAGTCGGAGGGAAATGGGCCTGGGTCGATTGCTCTTCGGAGGATTGGTGTGGACTTGTTGGGCCGAAGGGCCTGTTTCCACACTGTAGGGGATCTAATCTAATGGTTCTGGACTGCGCCTCCATCGGGACATCCTTCCAACATCTAACCTGTCTAATCTTGTTAGAAAGTCATAGGTTTTTGTGAATTTTTATAGGGTTCTATGAAATTGAATGAATCAATGCTGCAACTGAAAACATGCCTGACACCCAGATATTGGAAATTCTGGCCAAGACGTTCAGAGAATATTGTGGGCTAATGATGCCCAAAAATTCAAGATAAGCAGTTGCAGGCCTCCAGGGGAAATGTAAAACTAGTTGAGAAAAAACGCAATAGAAACAAAGGTATTGACCCGACTGGTACTCCATCATGAAGTAAGGTTGGACCAATATGTCTCATTTGCCAGTTTTACTGGTTATTTTTTTACCTGGCCTATACACTGAAATAAATATCTTCTCTTGGTACAGTTATAGTGCTCACTGCTTAGCTCCCTCCTGTGACTTTTTAAACTAAAAATTGATAGAGACATGAATAATGTCACATTCTAGCCAGCCCCAAAGATTTTGCAAACTTGGACAGCATTTATTTATGCAACAGATATTTGGAAAAGGCTGAAATGTCAGCAGGGTTGTTTTTCTCGAATTCTGAAGCCAGTGGAGATGGTGAATTTCGCTGTTCTTTGGAATCAAGCACCTCATTAATTTTTGCAAATAAATTTCATCTCCAGTGTATCATCTTGGATGCATATGCCTCAGAAGGACTGCAGCAATTATATCAAGAAGAATGTGCCCAATTTGTCATGTCTGCAGTACACTCTAACTCTTAAAGTCATGTGCACCTGCTCTAAATGAGTGGGAACTAAGACTATAGATGTAGCTGCAGAATTGGGCCATTCAGCCCATCAGTTCTGCCATTCAATGAGATCATTGCTAGTCTGGTATTCCTCAACCTCGCTTTCCTACCTTTTTATCATAATCTTTGGCTCCTTTCCTGATTAAAAATATGTTTATCTGAGCCTTAAATGACTCAGTGTCTACAGCCCTCTGCAATAAAGAAGTCCACAGATTCACTCTCCTCGAAAGAAAAAGATGCTGCCACATGTCTGTCTTAAATGAGCAACCACTTATTCTATGATGATGCCCTCTGGTTCTAGACGGCACGGTGGCACAATGGTTAGCACTGCTGCCTCACAGCGCCAGAGTTCAATTCCCTCCTCAGGCGACTGACTGTGTGGAGTTTGCACATTCTCCCCGTGTCTGCGTGGGTTTCCTCCGGGTGCTCCGGTTTCCTCCCACAGTCCAAAGATGTGCAGGTCAGGTGAATTGGCCATGCTAAATTGCCGGTAGTGTTAGGGAAGGGGTAAATGTAGGGGTATGGGTGAGTTGCGCTTCGGCGGGTCGGTGTGGACTTGTTGGGCCGAAGGGCCTGTTTCCACACTGTAAGTAATCTAATCTAGACTCTCCCACAAGGGGAACCAACCTCTCCGCATCTCCTCTGACAAGTCTTCTGAGAATCTTGTATATTTCAATAAGTTTGCCTCATTCTTCTAGATTCTAAGAGGTACAGGCCCAATCTACTGAACCTCTCCTCATAGTTCCTCCATCCCCAGGATCATAAGGCCATAAAATATCGGAGCAGAATGAGGTGCCAGAGGAAGTGAGTGGTGGAGGCTGGTGCAATTACAACAGTTGAAAGATAGCTGGATGAGGAAGGGTCTAGAGGAATAGTAGCCAAACTCTGGTAAATGGGGATAGATTAATTTAGGATATCTGGACAAGTTGGACCAAGGGGCTTGTTTCCATGCTGTGCTCTATGACTTGAATTAGGCCATTTGGCCCATCGATCATTGCTGATATATTTCACAACCTATTCTCCTGTCTTCTCATGTAACCCTTGATGTCCTTTCCAATCAAGAGCCTGTCTATCTCTGTCTTAAATAAAATCAATGACTTGGCATCCACGGTCCCCTGTGGCAATGAGTTCCTCTGGCTGAAAACATTCTTCCCCATCTCAGTTATAAAGCGTTGTTCTTTCACTGGCTTCTGGTCCTATTGTCTCCGACTAGTGGAAACATCTTCTCCAAGTATTCTCTATCCAGGCCTCTCTGTATTCTGTATGTTTCAATCAGAATTCCGCCATCCTTCTAAACCCCATTGAGTACAGATCCAGAACCTTCAACGACTCCTCATATGATAAATCCTTAACTACTTGAATGATTTTTGTAAACCTCCTATAGAACCCCTCCAAAGGCAGCGCATCTGTCCTTAGATACAGATTCAAAACTGCTCACAATGATCTATCCCTCGACTATCCCTACCAAAATGTATAACCTCACACTTTCCCACATTGTCTTCCATCTGCCCACTGAGTGAACTTTCTCTGGACGAGCTTCAATGCCAGTATACCATTACTTAGTTAAAATGCCAAAAGCAACTAATTCTAGTTGTGATCTGACCAGTACCTTGTGTAGCTTCAACAAACCTACCCTCATTTCATACTCCATTCCCTTTAAAAATGAAGGTTAATAATCCATTTGCCTTCCTCATTAACTGTTGAACTTGGATATTATCTTTTTGTGATCTGTGAGTAAGGATTCCCAAATCCCTCAATTCTGTTGCTTTCTCCAGTCTTACTCCATTTAAATAATGTTCAGCTTCTCTATTCTTCCTGCCAGAGTTTTTAACTCCATATTATGCTCTTTCTGCCAGGTCTTTACCCACTCACTTAACCGTGTCTGTATCCTTCTGCAGACCCCCTTCTGTCATTCTCCCACCATTTTTACGTCATCCACAAACTTACTGCATCACCTTCCTTATCCAAGTTATTAATAAGTAAGCTTTATGCCAAATATACTCCAGAGAAGCTGGAAATTAAGTGACTAACCATAGGCTAATGAAGATTGCTTTCATGCTTTTGTGGTGTACTCAAATGAAAGTTCAAATTAATGGACAAAAACTGCTCTCAAATTAATGGTGAGGCAAATGGCACATGTGATGTTTTTCTCTGTATAAATAGGACACCGCTTTGAAGCAAGGAGCAGGTGAGTAATGTAACATCCAAAGTTTGCTGACTGAATCATGCCACTGCCTCAATAAATTTGCACTGACAATATCTCACTGTGTGCCTCAACATTGACACCCATCAAGTGTCATGAAGGTGTAATCTGTGACAAATAGTACATATGCATCCGCAATGACAAAACCCGTCCTGCAAAGTGAAGTTACGCAGCCAAGTCAACAGAGCTGAATAAAGACAGATCTAATTGTGTTGCCCATCCACCAAGATGTACTCTGATTGTATAGATGAAACATAGAAACATGGAAAATAGGTGCAAGAGTAGGCCATTCGGCCCTTCGAGCATGCACTGCCATTCAATATGACCAAGGCTGATCATGCAATCTCAGTATTTCACTCCCACTTTCTCCCTTTGATCCCTTAAGCCAGGGCCATGCCCAGCTCCCTTTTTAAATGTGAGAGTGGTGCTGGAAAAGCACAGCAGATCAGGCAGCATCTGAGGAGCAGGAAAATCAACGTTTTGGGCAAATGCTCTTCATCAGGATTGAGGTTGGGAGCCTTGGGTTTAGACAGGTAAATGGGAGGGGGATGAGGCTGGGGAGAAGGTAGCTGAGAGTGCAATAGGTGGATGGAGGTGAAGGTGGTAGGTCGGAGATGAGGGTGGAGTGGATAGATGTGAAGGAAGATTGACAGGTGGGACAGGTAAGGAGGATGGTGCTGAGCTGGAAGTTTGGAACTGTAATAAGGTGGGATGAGGGGAAATAAAGAAACTGGTGAAGTCCACATTGATGCCATGGGGTTGAATGTTATCAAGACAGAAGATGAGGCATTCTTCCTCCAGGCATCGGGTGGTGAGGGAATGGTGGTGGAGGAGGCCCAGGACCTGCCTGTTCTCGGCAGAGTGGGAGGGGGAGTTGAAATATTCAGCCAAAGGGCAGTGGGGTTGATTGGTGCAGGTGTCCTGGAGATGTTCTCTAAAGTGCTCTGCAAGAAGGAGACAGCAGTCTCCTCTGCACTCGGGAGACCGGACACCTTCTCACCTCGGGACCCTTCAAACCCATGGCATCAATGTGGACTTCACCAGTGTGGACTCAGAAAGGTAAACCAAGCTAAGAGCAGAAAGATGGAGCTAAAACATGGAATAGACTTTCCAGAGCATTTTGTCAATAAAGTTCCTGAACGCAGAAAGCAGAGTCATCTCCACATATTTTAAAATCATGAGCAGGCTGGATAGAGTAGATAAGGAGGAACTGTTCCTGCTTGTAAAAGGAACAAGAACAGGAGGGAATCAATTTAAAGTAATCTGGAAAGAAGCAAGGATGAAGTATGGAAAATCTTTTCACTCAGTAAGTAGTTGGGGTCTGCGGGTGCACTGCTTGAAAATGTGGTTGAAGCAGGTTCAACTGCTTGTAGTATCTACATACATTCACTGAGAGCTTTATAAAATGCTTTGAAATTCTGTGTTTTAAGTCTTGCTTTCAGTTCTTTCTAATGTTTTATTCACTTTTCGGCAGTTCATTTTCTTTTTTCCTCAAGAATTAGACACTACATTTGGCATTGCAGTGGAACTATGAGGTTTTTTAATTTCTGGATTGCTGGTTAGGTCATTGGTGGACCACATTGTCCTGAACACTGTCTATTAGGACAGGTCAATTTTCAAAGTGATCCTTAACTAAGCATTACACCTCTGATTTGTATATTCAAAGCCTCAAACATCCATTTCATCTGTTTCTTTTGTGACCATCCCATGATTTTAAGAGGTTTATTTTGTTCTTTTTTTAATGAAGGAAGGTTGAGGCAGAGATGACGTGTGGTCTGCTCAAAGCCAATAAAGTAAACAGCGTATTGGGCTTTAGTTTTTTTTTAAGTTGGAACAATAGAATCAGCCTGAATGGGTGGGGTCAAGTTTCAACAGAACCAGGATTTTTAGTTTTAGCTTTCAGCAATTGCTGGGGTCTTGAAGCTGGATGTGGAAGTTCTTATTTCTCTCTCTGTTCAGCTAATAGCTGGTGTGCTCTTTCTGCTGCTAGAATTGCATTTGAGACAATCC
Source organism: Chiloscyllium plagiosum (assembly GCF_004010195.1). Taxonomy (NCBI): domain Eukaryota; kingdom Metazoa; phylum Chordata; class Chondrichthyes; order Orectolobiformes; family Hemiscylliidae; genus Chiloscyllium; species Chiloscyllium plagiosum. The sequence continues at coordinate 9,724,458 of NC_057725.1, forward strand.
ATTTTACTGAATTTGCCTTTCCCAAGGGTGTGTTTATGGGATGTTACTGTATTGGAAGAGGTAATTAGTAATAGTTACCTCTATACCATATATACATAATTTTGTTACACATTTTGGTAAGGATACAGTTAAACCAATTCTTTTATTTTTATTTTGTCAGTATTCTAACTGTAGAATGAAAATAAAGTGGGTTTTGCTTACAGTCGAAACATTTAACAAATCAAATTGCATTTGGAATGCCATGCCTTACACTTACCTTTAAAATAAGAAAAAGTTAAAGACTAAACTATCTTCTTAATATATTTTGAGGGGGTTTAGTCTGGTCTATAAAACTTTGCCTTTGCAAACATGATGGATACAAAATGTGCAACTGCACATCTTCCACCATGTTACTTGACAATGAGTAGTGAGCTCAAGGATTTCTAGGCTTTTTTTTAATGTGATTAATAATTATAATATTTAAGTCATTGTATTACAGTCACGACATTGACAGACTCTAGTTGACTCGATTTCCTTTAGATTTTAGCGTTGAGTTCAGAGTTTTGTTTTGAAATGTGACTCAAAGAATAGTGGAGTGAAGTGTCTGGCACTGATTTTGAAAAGATAAGACAGAATTATTGTATCCCGTGAATGCAAAGCTACAGGATGCCAGTTACACAGACCATGCCATCTGTTATAGAATAGACCATTACGTACAAATACTGCAAAGGTTACTGCAGGAAGGCGCACAGGCTTTTATTTTAAGACAGACATTTGTAAATTGCTTTCTTTAATTTGTAAGCTGAGTACACACATAACAATTCATTGCAAAGTTGAAAAGCCATAGGTTTAGTAGTGTCACCATTTAGATATTGTTCTTCACTGAATATCTGAAGGATAATTCAGTGGCTCTTGTTTAACGTCCCTGACAAACAATGGGACAGACTGAGGTCTTCTCCTTGCGGTCTTGGCAACAAAGGTGAGACCTGTGGATTGCTAGGATCAACAGAAGACTCAGCGTGAAGGAAAAAACACAACTGAGTGGGGTTTGTCATTTGGCTGTGTTGTGAGCATGGTGATATCCAAGGGTTTTTCACTGCCTCCTCAGTGATGGGGAGGCCACTGACTGTGCACCCTATATAGCAACATGTCAAGAGACAGGTATACAGAGGGGCACCCTACTGCCACGAGACCCTGAATCAGGGCTATGCTGATGCAAGTTTGCCAACCACTTGATGCATAGGGCCAGGAATCCAACTCTAGAACTCACAGATCCTGTGTGCAAGTTTGTTCATCAGTCCTCAGAGATTTGGCATGTGAGCTCAAGAGGCAGAGTATCAAACTGCTTTCATTTATGAATGTAATGATTGGAACCAAGTGGTTCTCATCCACAATGAGATCCTTGACTGGGGCTGTTAACCTGGGTCAATCAGGAAATCCCGGCTGACCAATATAACCAGGGGATTTAGAATCTGCTCAGTTCAGAGAACTGACTCCGAGCTGGCTGGTCACAGTCACTATACTGTGCACATGTAAATAAAGGGTGACTTGGTGATGGGATACCAGCCTCTGTGCAGTTATTTCAACCAGATACCTGAGTTAGGCAGGGAAGGATGAGGCGTTGAGGGGTGAGAATGATGGAGGTTAAATTCAGTTTTTTTTAATGGTTCTTCCATTGAAAAGTCCATCAAACAGTGTTTCCTGGAGCTCTTTGCCACTGTGACCATATGTTGAAGCCCAAACATGTCATGACTCCTCAGTATGTGCTAAGACAGGGGGATATGGGGACCTGAGAGAGCAGAGACCTTGTGAAGCAGAATGTGCAATTACAACATTTAAAAGACATTTAGAAAAGTACATGAAGAGGAAAGGTTTGGAAGGATATGAGCCAAATGCAGGTAAGTGGGACTAGTTTAATTTGGGAGCATAGTCAGTGTGGACTAGTGGGACCAAAGAGTCTGTTTCCACGTTGTATGACCTTATGCCAGCTGTTCTAATGTGGATAGAGTTCAATGTTTACTCTGAGTTCACAAGCTTAACCTTGTGACCCCACTTAGGGTCGTGACTTCCGCATTGAGAGACCTTGCTCTCGCCGTCCTCTGAGAAATATTTCTGAGGTTCTTGTGTGTTGTGTTGCCCGATAAAAATGGCCTCTTCTCAGGGAAGGCAGAGGAGGAAGTGACCCACCCAGGCATTGGTAAAGCAGCAGGGCAAAGAGAAGACAGAGAGGCATCAAGGTAAACACGTTGTGCACAGTGTCCCTGCCTCATTGGAGTTTGACTCCTTCACGTTCCCTAACACACAATCAATGCACCCAGCATCTCAGTTTGCGTTCCCACTCAGCACTGAATGCTGCCCAGCGAGTTGATATCTGAGCAGTCTGCAGCAGTAGTTGTATCCAGAGGCCTGGCAAATGAACCCTGAGCTGGCTACAGCCCTCCCTGCTCCTGTCACTGGCCAGGCAACAATTCTTAGATATCCAAAAGCAGGGAATCCTTGTCAAGGAATGTTAATGTCAGGGAAGGGGGCTGGAGTAGGAAGGAAGAGATCTAAGATGACACGATCGACAGCTTGCCCCATTATCTGATAAGTACCATAATGTACCGTGACAGAGGACAGAAAGTCAGTCAATGTCCGACATGGTGAGATGGTTGCCATAGCTGGGTATTCCTGGTGAAGAGCTTTTGTCCAAAATTTTGATTTTCCTGCTCCTTGGATGCTGCCTGACCTGCTGTGTTTTTCCAGCACCACTCTAGTCCAGACTCTGGTTGCCATAGCTGAACAGCTGGTCATATATGGAGGCAGTGAGAGGTGGATGTGAGGCTAGCAGCATTGGCAAGTACAATGCAGTGAGGTGGATAATGAGTGTGAGTCCCCAGTGCTGGGGAATGTTCCTGTAAGAGTGTCGGGATCAATGCACTCAGCAGTAGATGTGAGGTGTTGTGGTTAATAGGTGATCAGATTTGATCCCGTACAGTATGGAAACAGGTCCTTCGGCTCAACAAGTACACACCGACCCTCCAAAGAGTAGCTCACCCAGACCCATTCCCCTACCCTATATTTACCCCTGACTAACACACCTAACACTACAGGCAATTTAGCATGGCCAGTCATCTGTCCTGCACATCTTTGGATTGTATGGGGAAACCAGAGCATGTGGAGGAAACCCACGCAGACACAGGGAGAATGTGTAAACTCCACATAGATAATTACCCAAGACAGAAATTGAATCCGGGTCCCTGGCGCTGTGAGGCTGCAGTGTTAACCACTGATCCCCTGTTCCAAATGTCTATTAACCAGATATTCACTCAGCTTTGCTATGTTCTGTCTCTCAGTTAGTATCAAGATTAGAATTTGGTTATATTGTCACACATACTGAAGTAATAAATAAGAAATAAAATTGTAAGTAGTATAGAAATATGTAGTATACCATGCTCTTGATATCAAAGCTATATCATAGCAAGTAACCTGAGGGTGTAATGCCTCAGATTCCATCTTACTTGGGATTTCTTGAAGCATGATATGCTACAAGAATGATGCTGTTCTGCTGTAACCAAATAGCCAAATACTAGCCCATAGATTTATGTGTCTGTGAATGTTGTAATTGTATATATTACCCAGCTACAATAAACATCTGTTGGATCCTTCAATAATGCAATATCCACATCAGGTTATGTTATGAAGAGTAACATCAGCATTGTTGCATCAGGTAAAACACCCTGCTGGAGCCAAAACCCAATTAAATCTGGGATACCTGTGGCATTAGACATCTTCTGAATTCCCCTCGCAAAGTTCTCTTTCCCTCTATCTCTCTTTGTCCTTGAGAAACTCCTTGAAATCTGCTTCAACTTGTCCTACTTTGATTGTGGTCCTAATAAAGTCGTAGAGATGTACAGAACGGAAACAGACCCTTCGGTCCAACTCGTCCATACTGACACCAGATATCCTAAACTAATCTAGTCCCATTTGCCAGCACTTGGCCCATATCCCTCTAAATCCTTAGAACATAGAACATAGAACAATACAGCACAGAACAGGCCCTTCGGCCCACGATGTTGTGCCGAACATTTGTCCTAGCTTAAGCACCCATCCATGTACCAATCCAATTGCCGCTTAAAGGTCCTTCCTATTCAAATACTCAAAAGATGCCTTTTAAATATAATTGTACCAGCCTCCACCACTTCTACTGGCAGCTCATTCCATACCCGCACCATCCTCTGTGTGAAAAAGTTGCCCTTGGGTCCCTTTTATATCATTCCCCTCTCACCCTAAACCTATGCTGTCTTGTGCTGGACATCACCACCCCAGGAAAAATGCCTTGTCTATTTACCCTATCCATGCCCCTCATGATTTTCTAATCATCAATAAGATCACCCCTCAGCCTCTAACGCTCCAGGGAAAACTGCCCCAGCCTGTTCAGCCTCTCTCCTATAGCTCAAATCCTCCAATCGTGGCATATCCTTGTAGATCTATTCAGAACCCTTTCAAGTTTCACAACATCTTTCTGATAAGAAGGAGGCCAGAATTGCACGCAATATTCCAAAAGTGGCCTTGCCAATGTCCTGTACAGCTGCAGCATGACCTCCCAACTCCTACGCCTCAGTGCTTTGACCAACAAAGGAAAGTATACCAAACACCTTCTTCACTATCCTGCCTACCTGCGACTCTATTTTCAAGGAGCTATGAACCTGTACTCCAAGGTCTCTTTGTTTAGCAACATTCCCTTGGACCTTACCACGAAATGTGTAAGTCCTGCTCTGATTTGCTTTCCCAAAATGCTCCTCTTTGATTTAGTTTTTTTTATCTGATTATTTTTCTGTGGGAAAAGGTAGCTGTGTTGAAGCTGTTATGTAATAAGAAGTTATAGCTGATAAAATTTTTTTGCAGGATTTTTTGGTCACATTTTAAAAAGTCTGAGAACTAGCAATTACAATTGTTTAGGTTCTGTGATCTGTACAACAAATGAGGTACATATTTGCACATAAACATATTAAATAATCAAAGGATAGTTTAATAACAAACTATGAGCATTCACACCCTTTATTGTACAAGCTTAATGTAAGTTTTTCTAACTTGCACACACCTCCAAGGAATTAGTGTTATATAATTCTGTAATAGTTATCAGTATTCACACTGTGAATCAAATATCTCTTCAGAAGAGGAGAAATTAAGTTGTGGTTGTAATGCAAGTGTGTATGACAGTGTGAGAAATGATCATAAGATAACATCATTAAATAAGGCACAAGAGGATCTGTTTAAACATTCAGAACTGCTCGTAGAGGTAACGGTAGATGAAAAATAATTATTTTTAAAAATAGCAAATGTTTAAAATGTTTCATAAAATCAACAAACATTGGAAGGAATTTAAGACTTTACACCTTTAATTAATTTTATCAAAGAGAAACAAATAATGATAAGCAATTGTAAAATAAGCAAAAAACTGTGGGGAATCCTCATGTTTGGGTTTGATTTTCCTCTTCAGGTTATTTGATTTTGCCTTTCTTCAAAATTCTCAACACCCCTGCAATGTTCCCTGCCCAAGAGGTTGATTCGGGGATTTGCTGTTGCAACTTTGCTCATGTCATCCTGTGATTGAACATGAGGAAGCATTTGTGTAGCTTTTCTCTCCACCTTCATTTCCACCTTCCTTCCATCATGTTGTCTTTCCTGTCCCTCTGCCCTCCCCCATTCAGTGGGGAACTTGCATGGCTTTTACTTGGCATCCTTGTCACGACCTATCAGCAACTGGGAATGGTAAACATTGAAGCCACGCATGGAAGAGAACTCACTCACATTGAACAATACTGTGACAATAATGAATACTTTAAAGCAGGTGCCTCAAACCTTTTGTAGTTCGGATGGTAGTGGGTTCAAAGTGAGAGGTGACCTTATTCAGTAACAATAGCTTCACGAGTGATTCAATGCCATCTAGCTTGTGAAAAGTTGGGGATAATACGTGGAAAGTGGCCATTATTACCACAGAACACTCTCTTTTCGAGTCACTCAATAATTTACTGTAAGATTATTTGAACAAGCATATCAGTTCACAGTCTGGCAATGATGGATACAATGTATAAATTTGTTCAGTGCAAACAATGGATGTGAACTACTTTTTCTTTACAAAACTCTGACAGTCAAGCCACTCAGTGAAATTCTACTTTTCTGTTTGTCTGTTCTACATCTCACCAGGGTAGTAAACTGTATAAAGTGTGGCAGTCGTGACAAATACGTAATACAGAGGAATGAGTGTGGCTACCAATATCTCCATCAAAATAAATGACCTGAAGGAGCAACTTTAAATCTCGTGTTAATCTATTAGCATCTGCATACAATGTACTTCATATTTTAACTGGAGTATTGAAGCATTACTTTATGAAGAATATTTCTCAATGTGGCATCAGTGAACTTGAAAATGTGAATTCAGTTTGTAAGAAATCAACATACCATGATGTTTCAGTATCTGTGTATTGGTTATGGGCTGTCTGTGGAACAAGATAATTAATGTTTTCATTCTTTCTGCTCCCTTTAGCTGACATATCTATTTGATAATGGAGGCACAGTCTTCTTTGCCATTTTTATGGCTATCTGGGGTAAGTACAATTCCATGTTGTTTTTCTATCTCAACAGCAGCTTTTACTTTGAAAAATAAATCATATTCTTCAAGTTATAACCAATTTGATATCACTATTGGTACATAAAAGATCGCTGTACAGTCTGTTTGCAAGTGATATTTCTTTGGTGCCAATACCAATGTTTTTTTTAAGAGACAGAGGTGAGTCAAATTATGCGACATTTTCATATGCGGGTGGTAAGGGATCCATCTGGATTGCATAATTTGGGTCATTAGCCTTTCCAGTATTGGAAGGTGGGGCTTCGTTCAAAGCTGCTGGGTTGTAGTATGCAGCTCCTTCCTGGTACCTTAAATCAATGACATCATCTGTGTTGGCCAGACGTAGAACTGAAATAAATTGGAACACAAGGTGATCATTATTGGAATGAAAAAACTCGAGAGGAACTTGCATACTGGTGCATTGGTAATCATTTGTGTGACATTAATAAACTAACTAGCTTATGTATAAATTCCAAACTTAGTGACATCATCAAATACCCCTCCCACCCCAGTATAATCTCTTCCAACCTCTCGCATTAGGCAGAAGGTACAAAAGCTTAAACACGCATACCAACAGGTTCAAGAACAGCTTCTTCACCACTGTTATTAAACTTCTGAATGGACCTCTCAAATTTCAAATCTAATGTTGACCTTGCTTTTTATGCACCTTCATTGTAGCTATAACTTTGTATTCCTTGCTATGTTCTATTACCCTAATGTACTTTCTATGGTATGATCTGCCAGTACTGCACGCGAAACAAAACATTAACATACCGAGGTACATGTGACAATAAAAGATCAAATCAAATCAAAATAATAAATCAAATTAAATCAGAAATCCAATGCAAATATTAACCCATTTAAGAGAATCAATCACTTTATTTCTAGTGATTTTAATTGGCATGTTTGCCTTTTTTTTCTTGTTTCATACATAAGTAACACATTTATTTATACAGGTTTATTTAACAGCTCTGACTGCAACTTACAGTTACAGGTAACTGTGGATGCAACCAGCTTCTGTCTTACTTCTGCTGGACTGCACATAGCCATATGGTCATATGGTTTCCATCTCTGTCCTTGACTCATTACCATATCCAGCTCTTAAAGCAATGCTGCAGAATCACATATAGCAGAATCAAAGGCAAAATACTGGAGATGTTGGTATCTGAAACTACCATGGAGAACACTGGGGAAACTCAGCAGGTCTGACAGCATCGTGGAGAGAGAAACAGAGTTAATGTTTTGAGTCTGAAGAAGAGTCATACCAGACTTGAAATATCAGCTTTCCATCACTGCTGCCAGACCTGCTGCATTTCTCCAGTGTTCTCTGTTTCTGAGACAGTGGAAGCCTCGATGAAGAGCTAGTTGCATTTGTTCCTGCATGAAATATTGAAAGCTGGAAAGTAAAGTTCACTTCCACTTAATAAAAATTCTGATAGAGTCATACCGCATAGAAATGGGCCCTTCAGCCCAACTCATCCATGCTGACCTCGTTTCCTAATCTAAGCTAGTCCCGTTAGCCTGCATTTGGCCCAGATCCCTCTAAACTTTTCCTGTCCATGTATTTGTCCAAATGTTTTTTTTAAATATTGTAATTGGACCCACCTCATTGCATCTACCACTTCCTCTGGCAGCTCATTCCATTTACGTACCATCTGCGTGAAAAGGCTGCCCCTCAGGTCCCTTTTGAATCTTTCCCCTCGCACCGAATACTATTCCCTCTGGTTTTGGATTCCCTTACCATGAGGAAAGGACCTTGACTGTTCACCTTAACTATGCCCCTCATGGTTTTATAAACCTCTATACGATGACCCCTCAGTCCCCTACACTCCAGGGAAAAAAAGTTCCAGCCTATGCAGCCTCTTCTCCTCAGTCAAACCTTCCGTCTCTACTGTAATCGCTACTCTCAGGTAACACTGCTAAACCTTACAGCTGGGAGGTTCCTGGAAGAGATGGGTTGTGGAATAAATATTTCGGTACAATTAGTAACCTAATGCTTCTTAAATTTCTCTTCCATTCTGAAGAAGGGTCACTGGATCTGAAACGTTAACTCTACTTTCTCTCCGTAAATGCTGCCAAATCTGCTGAGTTTTTCCAGCAATTTCTATTTTGGTTCTAATTCTCAGTGTTTTCAGTTCTTTGTTTTCTTCTTCTCCTGTTACATGGGTGTTAGACAAGCTGATCCAAGCTCACACTCAACTGTTACAGGATTGTGGGAGAGAGAGAGGGAAACCATCTCCACCCTAACCCATATTCAGATGGTTTTCTTGCTTTCTCTCTCTCTCTCTCTCTCTCTCTCTCTCTCTCCCTCTCTCCCATTCCCGTTCTCCTCCTCTCTCCTCCTCTCTTCTCTTCTCTCTCCCTTTCTCTCTCTCTCTCTCATCTCCCTCTCTCCTCTCTCTATTGTCATGCATCCTGCTCTCAGTCTGCTGGTCAGAGACATAACATCTAATTTGGCACAATTAAGAAAACTACAAGGGTAAGTCAATAAGAAGATGGAATTGGGCAAAAAAACCAAACAGAATTGTATGTGAGTAAATGCGCTGTAGTGCACTTTGATAAGTTATGAGAGAACCTGTTTCATGTCACAGAGGCTGATATGAAGGTAACAATCGATATGCAGTGAAACTTCAATGGGAATGACGGCGGTGAAGCCCATGGTACTCCTTTCAAAATGGATAAGTACTTGTAGCAAAAACGGAAGTTGCTGGAAAAATTCAGCAGGTCTGGCAGCATCTGTGAAAAGAAATCAGAGTTAACGCTTCGGGTCCAGTTCTGAGCAAGGGTCACTGGACCCGAAACATTAGCTCTGAGCTCAGTTTTCAAGTTGAGCTCTGACGAAGAGTCATCTATCGTTGCTATCTCTTCATGGATGCTGCCTGACCTGCTGTGATCTCCAGCATTTGTTGTTTTCTCTATAATTCCATAATGTACAAAACGTATTTGTTGTTTGAACAAATATAATGTAATATGTCGCATGCACAGGTAACTAAATGGAGATATTTGTAAGAGTCAACATTTTATTATAACATTTTGCGATCAGTATTTTGCCAACTGCATACCTGGATCATTGGAGATGTTGTCATACAGTCTGCGATGATTAAAGTGATGTGACTTTTGACGTGCACAGAAAGTGTAAACCAGAAGTGAGAGAAGAATAATTCCCAAAATGCAGCCAAGAATGGCTCCAATTATCACTCCTCCATTAATTTTTCCTGGCACAGGGACTGGATCTGAAAAGTTTTAAAAATAAATGGGTCAATGTGTAATGAGTCAGGTCATGGAAATAGCACAGGAAAAAAAGCTACCCAACATTGTCATGTTTCTTCTTTAATAATTCATTACTCTAGCAGCAACAAATGACTGTTTATATAAATGAAAGCAAAACCCACATTTGTGGTTTAATACACAGGTGAGACCATGAACTGGAATTTTCTTCAGTAGGATAAACTTATTGCTGATGGTTATATTAACTGATACGTACATAGGGTTGACTCTGCAAAATGCTAAAAACTTAGCTGTTTCAAAATTACTTCCAAGAGCAAGATGAAAAATAATTTCACTTTAATTCTGCTGAAGGATGTCAGAGATTCTCTTCAGGTAAAGTTATCAGAGTTTCAAAATAGATGTGAACAAATGCTGTCCAGAATCATCTTATGTTTTGTGATCATGAAAGTGATGCTCTTTATATGTGTTATAAACATCTCAAAACATGATTCTTCTCAACCTGTCTGTGTCTCTAATGTGGAGAAGTAATGAACATTGCAGTTGGAGAGAATTGTAGGAGTGGGAGCTCAAGGGGAGAATTCACTGGAGTGTTGCACATTTTAAATTGTTTGGAAGAGGTGAGCCCAAAGAATGACACTTAAGTTAGTGAGTCAGAGGTTGAATAGTAAAATATAAATGTAAATACAATAGACAATAGGTGCAGGAGTAGGCCATTCTGCCCTTCGAGCCTGCATCACCATTCAATATGATCATGGCTGATCATCCTTAATCAGTATCCAGTTCCTGCCTTATCTCCATAACCCTTGATTCCACTATCCTTGAGAGCTCTATCCAACTCTTTCTTAAATGAATCCAGAGACTGGGCCTCCACTTCCCTCTGGGGCAGAGCATTCCACACAGCCACCACTCTCTGGGTGAAGAAGTTTCTCCTCATCTCTGTCCTAAATGGTCTACCCCGTATTTTTAAGCTGTGTCCTCTG
>NC_057725.1:9737206-9768325 GCF_004010195.1 Chiloscyllium plagiosum
TTCGTACCTCATTTTTTCTCTGCGTATTTCCTTCTTAGTAATCCTCTGTTGTTCTTTAAAAGCTTCCCAGTCCTCCGTTTTCCCACTTATCTTTGCTATGTTATACTTTTTTTCTTTTAACTTTATATGTTTCTTAACTTCCCTCGTCAGCCACGGCCACCCATGCCTCTTCCTAGGATCTTTCTTCCTTTTTGGAATGCACTGATCCTGCATCTTCTGCATTATACACAGAAATATCTGCCATTGTTCCTCCACTGTCATCCCTGTTAAGGTATTGCACTATTGAACTTTGGCCAGCTCCTCCCTCATCCCTTTATTCAACAGAAATATTGTCACTTCCGATTGTACCCTCTCCCTCTCAAATTGCAGATTGAAGCTTATTGTATTATGGTCACTACTTCCCAATGGCTCCTTCACTTCGAGGTCCCTGATCAATTCTGGTTTGTTGCACATACTGACAAAAAACATATAGAAGTGGCCTAGCCTATGTGAATGAACTAACTAGAGTCTCTGTGTATGTAATTCAAAGGAGTGAGTGCCCAAAGAGATTTCTAACTGGTGGCTATATCTTACTGAAAAAAAGGATTATTGAAGAAAGGATGTAATTGGTTAGAGATAGATCAGGAGAGTCAATATACCTCTTGGTGACAGCCCATGCAGCAACTGGAGACCAAGGCTCCATGGCTCAAAGGCAGAGCTATGGCCATCAAAACACATCCCTGTGACTCCCACCTGTTATCTAGAAAGGTTTCCCTCCATTCCAGAGGGTCAACTACCCTGGGTCCCTAAATTCTTAGCTTTACAGACTTGTCCAGAGGCACCTCAATTTTCAATCAAGCTCCTACTGCCTGACTCCACCATAGACCTGTCCCCATCTTTTCTAGTGGCAAAGCTACAGCATCAGGGGTTCTAGTCCTCTGATCGTTCATTGGGTTAATATGTTTCAGGATCGTGGATTCATGCAGCATTTGGGGCAGAAGTGTGTAAGATCTACCTTAGTATTTAAATTTAAATCTTTACCTTTCTCAGTCGATGTGGCAACAGTTGTAGTAATGATGGAACTAATGGTAGTTGTTACATCAGCTGGACTTCTTGTGGTACTCTGATGAAAAGTGGTGGGAAGTGAAGCTAATGTGGTTGAAGTACTGTTTGTCTCATTCCCTGGAGCAGTTGTTGAAGTGTTGCTAGATATCGTTGATGTAGAAGTTGCAGCCGTTTTGTTCCCTGTAGTCGTATATTCTGTGGTAGCTGTATCATTAGACTGGACTGTGGTTGCTGCAGTGGTCATGTTCAAATTTACCGTCACATTAACATCACTGGTGTTTTGGAATGTGGTAGACATTAACTCAGTCGTGCTGTTAATTGTGCTGAAGCGACTTGTCATAGACAGTGTCACATTTGGGTTACTTGTGCTCTCTACAGGTATAGTTGATGCAGTTGAGACATTAGCAGCTCCCACAGAAGAATTGACTGGTGTTCCAGTGCTACTGGGAGTGGATAAACTGCTCATATGTGAAGTGGATGTTAGTGGGCTGCTGCCTGTTAATGCTACAGAAGATGTGTTGGTATTGGCCATGATGAGCATTGTCGTACTCATAGTTGTTGGAAAGGTAGATGAAGGATCTACTGATGATGTCATCTTCCCTGCTGAGGTGAGAGTGACCGACGTTGATGAGGTTTCATTGTTTGCAGGTGAAATCGATGGTGTTGAGGGTGTTCCAACATCCCACAGATTGGATATTAGGCAAGTGACCATTAAAAATGTTCGAAGTGATGCCATTGTCTTCGATATTCCAATAAATGTCTTTGAACCAGAAACCTAAAAGAAAATTTGAGCATAGTTAAGAGTGTATCATAACAGTGTCCTTTTGGAGCATTACTGTGTATTTTTGCACAAGAACAGCTTATTTCGACAAAACATAGCAAGTTTCTTCTAAAATAGAGTAGAATAGAATGGCAAAACAAGTTGAAATTGGATATTCATTTAATGGAACTCGAAACCCATTGCATATTACTATGAACAAGTTTGAGATTAGATGGGAATTGTAACTGCCCATTTCCAATGCAGAAAGGAAGTTAATCTCATTGTCCTTCCCCTCCTCCCGAGAGTGAAGGCTGCTACATGCTCGAGCTCCCACTCAAGTCTTGATGTACCCCTCTGTCTGTGTAATCAATGTCTAGTTGAGCTGATACGGTTCCAAAGCAGCTGATGAGCTGGAAAGCTCAGGGTCCACTGATGGGTGCTAACGATGTGGCTTCAACACACACAAAATATCGCACAATGGGGAGCTGGTCAATGTGACTTCTGAAGCTAAACATTACGAGAAAAAACAAACCTTAGATAGAGATGTTCTACATTTTGTTGAATTATGTAGTTTTATCTCAATACTTAGCCAGTTATGTTTTCCTGTGCTCCCTTGACACCAATCATACGTCAAGTCGAAGATCTATTTTCCTTACTGCACAGCTACCCCTCTCCTTGGCCCTCTTGCCCCACTGCTGGCACTAAATATATTTAGCCTTTGCAGACTGTTAGCATGTAAGGATGTCACCCAGCAGAATTCTTCCTGGCAAAGTGGCATGCAGGAAGAAACAGCTCTATTTCAGACTTATTGCTCTAATGTAGGGGGTAACAACTATTCAAGTTTGAGAAAGCTGCAGCTCTCTGTAATGTACACAGTCCTAACATACAAGCAAATGTGCAATGACCTGGGGTAAGAGTCCTTCAAATCCTTCAAGTTATGGCTGAACTGATTGTGACCACGAATCCACATTCCCGCCTAGTCCTGACTGCCTTTAATGCCTTCCTTACTGAAACCTATCCATAAGATCAAAAGAAATAGGAACATGATTAGGCCTACCAGTGCCTTGTGCCTGCGCTGCCATTCAATAGAATCACTGCTGATCCAACATTCCTCACGTCCACTTTCCTGCTCTTTCTCCATAATTGTCAATTCCCCGGCTGATCAAGAATCTCTCTATCTCAGCCCTTAAATATGGATGACACTGCCCCCAAAACTCTCTGTGGCAAGGAGTTCCAAAGTTTTTCAACCCTCTGATAGAAGAATGCCCTCCTCATCTCTGTCTTAAACCAACATCCCTTTATTCTGAGACTGTGTCCTCTGGTCCTAGACTCTCCCATGAATGGAAGCACCATTGATATGTCAAACCCCTTAAGAATCCGGTGTGTTCCATTGAGATGACCTCTTATTAATCTAAATGCCAGTCAGTAGAGTACTACCTGTTTGGCTTTTGCTGGTAAGATAGTCCTGCCATGTGGAGGGGTCATCTAAGTGAACCTTCTGTGAACGGCCTACAATGTAATTATATCTTTCCTTAAGTAAGGGGACTAAAACAGCTCTCCATACTCCAGATGTGGTCTCTCCAGCACCGTGTACATCCTGATGTGGTCTCTCCAGCACCGTGTACATCCGGATGTGGTCTCTCCAGCACCCTGTACATCCGGATGTGGTCTCTCCAGCTCCCTGTACATCCGGATGTTGTCTCTCCAGCACCGTGTACATCCGGATGTGGTCTCTCCAGCACCGTGTACATCCGGATGTGGTCTCTCCAGTACCGTGTACATCCGGATGTGGTCTCTCCAGTACCCTGTACATCCGGATGTGGTCTCTCCAGCACCGTGTTCATCCGGATGTGGTCTCTCCAGCACCGTGTACATTTGCAGTAAGAATTTCCTACTGTTACGCTCAAAATCCCTTGAAACAAGGGCCAACGTTCCTTTAGCTTTCTGTCTACATTCTGCCTTAAGGCAGACTTGTACATTTTGTTTTTTTACCTTCATTGTTTTCTTTTAACTTTATTACAGTATCCATCTGCTTGTCGTAACATGAGGAAGTTATTTTTTAAAGTTAGCTTTAAATCATGGGGTTTGATCCATCAGAGAAATACTGGGGTGATAAACGACAGGCAGGCAGACAGTATTCAGTAAAGTTACAAAAAGGAAATAAAGATAGATCAAGCTGGCATTCCACAACAAAGTTATCAATATCCATAAAGAGCAAAGATAAGTTCTCATGTTATGGGTGTGTGCAAAATGCTGTTGTTGCAAAATGTGCATCCAAAACACGTTAATCTGCTTTACACTGATCCCAGGTGCTGACTGATAATTGATGCAATTTTAATATTTTCTATTCTTATCACAGATTTTCAGAACCAGCCTGTGTTCTGTGTATTTGTTTGAAACTTGTCAGTGTCGAGTCATAGAGATGTACAGCATGGAAACAAACCTTTCAGTCCAACTCATTCACACCGACCAGATATCGTAAATAAATCTCGTCCCATTTGCCAGTGATTGGCCCATATCTCTCTAAATCTTTTCTGATTCATATTCACATCCAGGTGCCTTTTAAATGTTGTACTGGAACAAGCATCCAGTACTTCCTCTAGCAGCTCATACCATACGTGCAACACCCTTTGTGTGAAAAATATCCTCTTAGGTCCCTTTTAAATATTTCCCCCTCATTTTAAACCTATACCCTCTAGTTCCGAACTCCCCTACCCAGGAAAAAAGCCTATGGCTGTTCTCCCTATCATGATTTTAGAAACCTCTATAATGTTAGCCCTCAGATTCTGACACTCCAGGGAAAATAGCCCCAGCTTATTCAGCCTCTCCCTATAGCTCGAAACCTCCAACCCCGGGAACATCCTTGCCAATCTTTTCTAAACCTTTTCAGGTTTAACACCTTCCTTCCACAAATGTTAGTGCAGTGTGCTTTCCAAACCTGAAATTGAAAATCACACAACACCGGGTTATAGTCCGACAGGTTTATTTGGAAGCATTAGTTTTCGGAGCGACGCTCCTTCATCAGGTACTTCCAAATAAACCTGCTGTTGTGTGATTTTCAACTTTGTCCACCCCAGTCCAACAGCCCAACACCTCCAAATCATTGCTTTCTAAACCTGCTCCCTTTATGATCCCACTTTGGAGCTGGGAGGAGGGTGGGGAATTTGGTGGTGTTGGTGGCTGGCTTCATTTGTAAAGTTTCTAAGATAAGACAGCACCTAGTTCCCTTCCACAGCCTCAAGATTAAGTCAGTTACGCCATGTCCACTTCAAGAGAAACCTAATTGTCTAATTATGCTCCTCCAGCTTATGATCTCATTACTTCCTCTATAACTACTGCTCTCTTTTTAAGGAATTTACAAATTATAATCATACATCCTAACTGCCCACAGAATTTTCTTTAAGCATTATAATTGAACAAGTAATTGCTTCTTTAATTATTTTAAACTGCATCCTCATGTTGTAATATCAGCAACTGTTACAGATGATTTATCAAATAGGAACTTCACTCATTTTGCAATGAAGTAGGACATTGGGAGATTTCTGTCTTAAAACAAGTTTGGTTTATTTTAGTTATAGAGTCATACAGCTCAGGAGAGGTCCTTCAGCCCATTGAGTCTGTATCGAACCGATCTACACTAATCCCATATGCCAGCACTGAGCCCATAGCCTTGAATCATATGATATTTTAAATACTCATCCACATACTTTTGAAGGTAGTGATATTTCCAACCTCTACTATTTTCCCAACCAATGCATTGCAAATCCCCTCCATTCTCCGGGGATAGGGGAGGGTCCGGGGGAACATTTTCCTCAACTCTTCTTGAAATCTCCTGCCCTTTACTTTAAATGTATGTCCCCTTATTATCAACCCTTCAAGGAAGGAAAACAAAGTCAAAATCACTGTATCCATGAAAATGAACAGCTTCATTTTGTTTTAACTTTTAGGTTAATTAGTGTTCTAATAATGGCTCAAAATTTAACAACTGGGTATATAACTCCAGATCTTAAAAGCTGGCATGGCGATCAAGGGGTTAATGCAACCTAATGCCTTTGATGCAGATAGTTCTTGTGTCACAATGGTAGTGTCCCTAGCTCCGAGTTAGCAGGCCTGGGTTCATGTCCACCTCCTTCAGAGATGTGTGATAACATCTCTAAACATGTTGAAACCTACCAAGTATTCACAGACAGTTCTTTGTTTAGGACCATATTAGTGGTCAGTTTCACCTATGTGGAAGGGATCAGCCATTGAACAAAATGTTGCAACGATTTTACAAAGAGAAAGTAACAGATGCCAAAAAATGTTGAACTTATGATTGTAAACCAACAGTAACCAACATGACCTACTTATGGATATTTTCCTATTGTACTACAAATAGGTTTCAGACAGTCCTTTTGCTTAATTTATGTGAAAAGTCAGGGCCTTTATTTCGGATGTCATCGAAATCACACACCTAGATTCTTTACGTAGGCTGTGCATGTTTTCAGCAGATAATTACCAGCCGTGTAACCAGTCCTGCGTTACTCATTGATTGCAACACTTCAGTAAAGCTCTCATGCGTCTTGTGTCAGCAATGTGTGCTTATCTCTTGGATAAGATTTGTTAAATATAAGACCAAGTGAAATAATCAGTAATTGTGTGCATGCAGTGCAGAGATTGGTAACTGAACCTGGGCTCCAGTGATTTTTGTCCTGATTGGGTAATGTTTACTGCCCAAAAACAGTGAGGTTTTTTTATGCCTGAGTCCAAGTCACAGGGTGGTGTATGGAATTGGAAACATTTCAGGTTATGATAATTGCAGCTTGTTGAAAATTATATTGATGAAGGGCTTTTGCCCGAAACGTTGATTTTACTGCTCCTTGGATGCTGCCTGAACTGCTGTGTTTTTCCACCATCACTCTAATCTAGACTCTGGTTTCCAGCATCTGCAGTCATTGTTTTTACCACCTTGAAAATTATATTGCAAGAGGGTCCAGTTACACTATTATTTTAGTGTTGATGTCTACCCACTTCATGAATCTACCTTACTTGGATTCAATTACACTTCACTAACAGCAACAGTTTACATTGAGCTAGCCCCTGTGACTTGATACGACATACCCAAGCATATGACATACTCATAGGAGCATTATCTAACACCATTAGATACTGAGATGTTTAAGGAGATATTAGAGATGATGACCAAAGCTTTCATCAAAGGGTTAGGCTTTAAAGAGCATTTTAGAAGAGAGAAACGCAGAGAGGATTTTAGGAAGGGCATTCCGAAGCTTAGAGCTGAGGCATCGCAAGGAAAAGATCAGGAATCACATGACTCCAGGTAATAATCCAACAGGTTTATTTGGAATCACAAGCTGTCAGAGCATTGCCTCTTCATCAGGTGAGGGTGCATCCTCTCATTTTTATCACAGTACGTCAGTGGAGTTAGATCCTTGCGAGAATACATAAAGGTTAAATTAAAGTTCTCTTTCTCTTCCTTTCTTTGCTTGTGGGCACTTATTTGTTTTTGATGTGTCACTGGACTTACTACTGCCTTTTGTACCATTGTTGCTTTTCCATGTGAAGTTGAAAACGCAAAGGAATGTGAAAAACAGACTGATACATTTAGGAAGAATGAGGAGAGTCAGTGTAAACGCAGCAACAGGTTTCTAAATGGGGTGCAGCCTCCATGATACCCCCTGATCTCCATGAACAAAGATGGGCAGAAGAGGTGGAAAAACTAGTTCAAAAAGTGCATAGGATTATTACCTTTATAAATACAGACATAGAACATTGAACTAATTGTATTACATTTAACCTGAATAAAACATTGCTTTAAAAAATTGTTCATGTGATGATAGGATTGTTAGCCAAGACAGAGTTTATCACCTGAGCTAATTGCCCCTGAGAAGGTGATAGTGAGTTACTTTCTTGAACTGGTGCAGTCCTTGAATTGTCGGGATAACCATGGTGGTGTTAGCTGGGGTTTTGAGTATCTTGATTCTGTGACACCACAGGTGTAGTGATATGGTTCAAAGCCACCACAGTGTGTGGATTGGAGAGAAACCTACACATGGTGATTTTCCAGTATCTGCTGGCCTTGCCCTTCGGGATGGTATTGGTTGTGGGTTTAGAAAGTGCAGTCAGAAGAGCTGGGGGAGTTGCTGCAGTGCACCTTGTATACGCTGTTGCCAAGGTGTGTCCAAACCTGAATGTTGTCCAGAGTATGCTCCGTATGGGCATAGGATTCCTCAGTATCTGAGGAGTCAGGAATGGTGCAGTGCACCTTTTATACACTGTTGCCACGGTGTGTCATTCACAAAGGGAGTGAATGCAGACGGTGGTGGATGGGGGACCAACCAAGCAGGCTTCTTTGTCGTGGATGGTTTTATGCTTCTTAAGTGTAGTTGGAGCTGCACCTATCCAGACAAGTGGAGAGCATTCCACCACATTCTGTCTTCTTCTGCCTTGCAGGTGGATAGGTAGTACAGAGACAGGAGGTGAGTTACTTGCCACATAATTCCTGGCCTCTGAGCTTCTTTTGCAACCACAGTAGTTGTGGGGCAGTCTAGTTTAGTTTCCCTGAATGGTAACCCCCAGGAGTTTGATGCTGGAGGATTTAGCTTTATAAAATAGTAATAATCAAGAGGAGAAGGTTAGATTATTGTTTGTTGTAAATAGTTATTCTCTGGCACTTCCATGATGCAAATCTTTCTGCCATGATGCTATTCTTACCTCCCACCTATCAGTCCAAACCTGGATGTTGTCCAGACTATGCTACGTGAGGGCGTAGGATTCCTGAGGATCTGAGGAGTCATGAATGGTGCTGAATATTGTGCAATCATCTGCAAACATTCCCACTTCTGACCTTGTGATAGAGAGAAGGTGATCAATAGGACAGCTGATGGGGCTTTGACACTGTCCTGAGGTTACACATTATCTTGAATATTGTTTTCAGTTCTGGGAACTGAGCTTTGAGGAAAATATGAAAATTTTAGAATGTTCGTAGAAAAGATTCCTGATCCAGGCTCCAGAGAAGAGTAACTTCAATTGTGAGCATAGAATGAAAAAGCCTGATCATCTTCATCAATAATCTTCTGTCTATCATAAGGTCAGAAGTGGGGATATTCGCTGATGTTCAGCACCATTCACCACTCCCCAGGTACTGAAGTAGTCTTTATGTTCAAAGTAACAAGATTTGGACAATAGCTAGGCTGGAGCTGACAAGTACCAAGTGGCGTTCATGCCACACAAATGCCAGGCAATAACCATCTCCAATAAGAGATAATCTAACCATCACCACCCTTTGACATTTAAAGACGTACCATCACTGAATCCCCTATTATTAACAATCTGGTGGTTACCATTGACCAGAAACTCAGCTGTACCTGCCACATAAACACAGTGCTTGCAAGTGCAGGCTTAGAAGTAAGGAATAATATAGTGAGCAACTCACTTCCTAACTGCCCAAAGCATGTCCACCCTCTGCAAGGCACAAGTCGGGAGTGTGATGGAACACTTCCCACTTGCCTCGATGGGTACAATTCCAACAACACTCAAGAAGTTTCACAACATAAAGGGCAAGGCAGCCCCTTTGATTGGCACGAGATCCATAATCATCTACTTGCTCCATCACCGATGCTCACAAGCAATGTGTACTATCTCCAAGATACACTGCAGAAATACACCGAAGATCCCTTCCAAGCTCATGACCACTTCCATCTCAAAAGACAAAGGCAGCAGATACATGGGAACCCACCACCTGCAAGTTCCTCTCCAACCCTCTCACCATCCTGACTTGGAAATGTATCTCTATATCTTCAGTTTCACCGGTTTAAACTTCTGCAACTCCCTCGCTAATGTCCATGTGGGTCCAACTACAGCACATAGACTGCAGTGGTTCAAGAAAGCAGCTCACTACCACCTTATAGACAAGAGTGGAGAGGGAATTTTATCAAGGTGATCAACTTCACGAGGAGTCAAGTTAAAGAGAAAGACAGTCTTGCTGTTCGGCAGAACAGTCATGAACCAAAGGACAGAAATTTTAAAGTGATTGTCAAAAGAACCACAGATGGAATGAAGAAAATGTTTTTGATGCAGTCACTGTGATCTGGAATGCACAGCCTGGGAGCTGGGTGGAGGTGGATTAGCTCGTGACTTTCAGGAGGGAATTTGATGAGTAATTGGAGAAGAAAAAATTCAGGGCTACAAGGAAAGCTGAAGAGTGGAACAAGCCAAACTCACTCTCGCAGTCTGGTGGCACTGGTTGCGTGGCTCAAATAACTTCCCTTTGTGCTGTGATAAGTCTATGATTTTTTGATTACCATAGAGATAGTTCCTTTGTGTATACTCATGGTACCTCATCATTATTGACCTCCTTTCTGCAATATTTCTGTTCAGGTTAGGTATTCAATGTCACGTTGTAAAGGAATCGTGGTCTTTGTTTCATGATCTTCTGTAGAAGGGTCACTGGACCCGAAACATTAATTCTACTTTCTCTCCACAGAGGTTGCCAGACCTGCTGAGTTTTCCAACAACTTTACATTTTGTTTCTGATTTTCAGTGTCCACAGTTCTTTGTTTGTTTTTGTCTTTGTCTTTTCTCATTGGAAATAATCTAAAGTTGGGTTGCTTACCTCCAACCACAATCTTAACAACCCAATTTCTGATTTCATCATCTTGTTGAGGTTGAGTTCCAGTGGTAGCACTCTTGGCATTTAGCTCAATCCATAACTGAGTTTGAAACTTTATCCAGCAGCTGAGACCAATGACTTGCACCTCCAAAGTTTTGACAGTCACCACCTCTGCCTTTATTCCACCACAACTGAAAACATGTCATCATTCTTTTTGTATTGCTGTATTCAGTCCTCTTGAACTCCATCTTAAATAAACTCCAGATGTATCCACAACCTGGCTGCTTATAACGTAATCCTACACTAAGTTCCATGGAATGAGCTGCCGGAGGATGTGGTGAAGGCTGGTACAATTGCAACATTTAAGAGGCATCTGGATGGGTATATGAATAGGAAGGGTTTGGAAGGATATGGGCCGGGTGCTGGCAGGTGGGACTAGATTGGGTTGGGATATCTGGTCGGCATGGACGGGTTGGACCGAAGGGTCTGTTTCCATGTTGTACATCTCTATGACTCTATAACTGTTACCTTTACCCTGAATGGTACCCATTCACTTCCTGTCCACTTTCCTCATTGTACTCAACTTGTTGAGAATTTATCTAGCGCCTTATCTAGCTTTAGTTCACTTCTGACTGCAGAAGTCAGCCTCCTGTCTGATTTATCATCAACTGAAAAATACCCTCAAATCGTTTTAGGCCCAATATTTTGCTTTCTTCAAAAAAAAACTTTCAGTTTTGCAAAGTTTCATTCCATTTTCAAGAGTATTCTTAAAACAGTTCAATTACTCTCACTGAATCTCAACCAATTCTTAGCTATTCCACTCTACCTGTGAATTTGTGCATGGAACTTTGTTCATACAGGGTTTTGTGGTGCAGTGGCTAGTGTTCCTGCTCTCTGAATTAGAAACCTTAGGTTTGGAGTTTATTTCAGGACTTGATGACCAAGGATGGTCCATCCATGAAAGAAGTTCAGTGTTGACTTGCAGATCTGCCCAATACACCCCAATAGAAAGCAGAATGTGGAGAGCGATACTATGCTATCATGTGAAATGGATAGATTGGTCCCTCTAACTTCACCATCCGCAGCTCCACACAAAATGTGTGCACAAGATCATGTTGCCGCAGAGACCTGGACTCATGTGAACAGCAAAACACCAACGCCATTCTGCTAATTGCAGATATATATATGGATGCAAAGGTAGCACTAAATACCCAAGTCATTATGTTCATTGGCAAGCATGTTAAAACAACAGAGTATCTTAACTTGCAGGACTTTTCACTGTATGCCGTACAGTTCCAGCCACAACGAAAGGATTTTCTGATATCATAGACGTTCCGCCCCTTTATAACTCTGAAAACCAGCTGTAAATCAGACAGCAATTGCTGCTGACACTCAGCATGGTCACTGGATGTGAAATATTAACTCTGCTTTCTTAGCACTGAGACTGCCAGACCTGCTGAGCAATTTGTGTGGTTTGTTTCAGATTCCCAGCATCCGCTGTTCTTTGTTTTCTATTCTAATGGTTTGTTATGAGTTACTCGTGCAATGACATCCTAATGTGTACAGTTTGATTCTCTTGTGTGTTTTCATTTTCTGTCTGCAAAGCAGGTTTTTAAGATACCTTCCTGAACTTGGCAGAATTATCAAAAATCAGGAGAGGTGTAATGAGATAAATTTTCCCTCAAGAATCTATGATTTTAAGACATTGTCTTAAAAGTTTGCAGCAACTTAACAGAGATACATCTCAAAAAGATCGACTCTAACTTATTTCCAAAGCCTTGTATCTTTTACTCTATGCTAGTATCTGCATCAAACATAAATCAGATACAAATACAGTTACATTCACAGTCTCCTTGAGTAAGTGCCTCTTATTGCACTAATGTAAAATATTATTTTCATGCAAACAGGTACATGATTAGATTCCCTACAGTGCGGAAACAGGCCCTACGGCCCAACAAGTCTACACCGACCCTCCAAAGAGTAACCCACCCAGACCCATTTCCCTCTGACTAATGCACCTAACACTATGGGCAATTTAACATGGCCAATTCACCTGACCTGCACATCTTTGGACTGTGGGAGGAAACTGGAGCACCTGGAGGGAAATCCACACAGACACTGGGAGAACATGCAAACTCCACACAGACAGTCGCCCGAGGCTGGAATTGAACCCAAGTCCCTGGCACTGTGAGGCTGCAGTGCTAACCACTTAGCCACCGTGCTGCCCAATGTTATAATTTAGTGGAAAGAGGTGATTTAGTATTACAGATTGTGAAGGAATAGCTGTCAGCTGTCAGCTGATGGTAAAGAGACATTTTTTCTGCTGTAAATCACATCTGCTATCATCAGTTACCCATATAACAGGTTTCCACAGTTATCTATTTAGATGGAGTTGGGTGGGGGGTGGTAAATAGAAAATCCCAAACACAAAGATGAGTTGGTTTGTGTTCAGTGTAAACACAAGAAAAAGTTGCTAGTTATAATGTACGATTTAAGCAGTGCTGCAAATTAGTTCAGCACTCCTGTAAGAAGCGTCTCAAAAGTAGGATTGGCAGAGGTCTGGGATCAGGCCCTGGCGTTCATAATCTTCACTGACACTGAGAGCTTCAGGAGCAAGGCTGGAGTATTTATGCACCAACCCCTGCCCCACCCGCCCACCAGCTCCCCCAAGCCGACCTTGTGCTAGTTCTTATGGCAAATAGTTATAGATATGGAAGTGTTAGCTTGTCATGAAAACATTGACTTGACAGGCAGCAGCAGTCTCTGCAGCCAGAAATCAAAGAACTACACTTAATTTACACAACCTGCAGTGTTGTTTAGAGTCAGGAATGTTGACCCATTGCTCCAAACAGCTGCTGTATGCTTTCAATACTTAAATCATTTAACTGTAGAACTGAGCACTGAACATTCATTAAGCAGGTGTTGGCAGGGGACTGTTCCACATCACTCAACAAAGATAAAACTCTACTTCAAATCCATGCAGCAGTCTAATAATAATAAGGGAATACTTACTTGATGTGATGTACTTCAGATTATGTTTAAGAAATGCTGGAATGGTTTGTGTATCCAAGTTGACAGTGTCCTGTGTTGCTCAGGTGAGTGAAACTGTGTGGTGGTGAAATGGATGTGATGATTGAATTAAAAGAGTAGGTGTGGTCTCGTACCTCTTACACTGAGTGTCAGAACCGGATAGACCTGATTAGCCATTTCTCTATTCATCCATGAGAAAGTATTCATTTACATTGCACAGAGGACAAATATATCTTCCAGAATGGTGAGGTGGGTGTGTTCTGTACACCTTAACCATGTCAGAGATTTTACACTGTTATGTTTGTGTGACATAGATTCTTTAGTTTGGTTAGTCTTATCGGCGACCTGCCCAAACTCAGTTCATCTATAATTCACCCAGCAATGCTGTAAGAAAGAGTAGATCTACAATGGAATAGAAATGATTTTGGCAAATTTCTCAGCATGAAATTCCTGTAATTCACAAACCCGTCCCTTAAGAATTTAGGTTAGATTGGATTTCCTGGTAGGGTGAAAGGGAGAATTTGCATTTACAAATCCCCTATCACACATTGATTTAATTTATTATTGTCATATACCGAGATACAGTGATAAGTATTGTCTTGCACGGTAACCAGACAAATCGTGCCTTACATAAGTACATCAGGCTAATAGGACAGGATGTAGTGTAGCAGTTAGAGAAGGTGTGGAGAAAGATCAACTCTAATATATGAGAGGTCTGTTCATAAGTCTGATAACAACAGGGAAGAAGCTGTTCTTGAATCTGTTGTTTTTGAGTTTGATTTTGATTAATTGTTACCACACGTACTGCGGAGCAGTGGAAAATGTGGTTTTGCGTGCTCTACAGGTAGGTCGTACCATACAAAGTGCATCAGAAGAGCAGAACAGAGTGCAGAATAGAGTTTGTAATTTTTGGAGAAGATTTGTAGCTCAGGTTTATGGATCAGGTTGTGAGAGTGTTCGCTGAGCTGGTAAATTTGTTCTCAGACATTTTGTCACCATGCCATGTAACATCATCAGTGAGCCTCCGATGAAGCTCTGGTATTCTGTCCCACTTTCTACTTGTGTGTCTTGGTCTGTTACGGTGGATGATATCACTTCCTGTTCTTTTTTTCAGAGGTTGCAATATACAGTGTTACAGCCACAGAAGGTGCAGAGAGAGAGAGATCAACCTAACATTAGAAACGTCCATTCAAAAGCTTGATTACGGCAGGGAAGATGTTGTTTTTGAATCTGTTCATATGTGTATTTAAACGTTCACACCTTCTGCCCGATGGAACAGGATGGAAGAGAATACAGAACATCAATTATCCGAATTTCAGATTATCCAAACAAGAGCTCAAGGTCCCGTAAAAATGTTAATAAATTTAAATAAAAGGACAGCAAGAGCAGGCAGTCGAGGCAGGTGGCGGGAGCACAGGGATCCCTGTTCCTGCTATTGCCTCCACCCCCACGGGATCCCTGTTCTTGACATTGTCCCCACCCCCACGGGGATCCTGTTCCTGCTATTGCCTCCACCCCCACGGGGATCCCTGTTCCTACTATTGTCCCCACCCCACGGGGATCCTGTTCCTGCTATTGCCTCCACCCTCATGGGGATCCCTCTTCCTGC
Source organism: Chiloscyllium plagiosum (assembly GCF_004010195.1). Taxonomy (NCBI): domain Eukaryota; kingdom Metazoa; phylum Chordata; class Chondrichthyes; order Orectolobiformes; family Hemiscylliidae; genus Chiloscyllium; species Chiloscyllium plagiosum. The sequence goes on from NC_057725.1 coordinate 9,752,258, forward strand.
TATTGTCCCCACCCCCACGGGATCCCTGTTACTGCTATTGTCCCCACCCCCACGGGGATCCTGTTACTGCTATTGTCCCCACCCCCACGGGGATCCCATTCCTGCTATTGTCCCCACCCCCACGGGGATCCCTGTTCCTGCTATTGTCTCCACCCTCACGGGGATCCTGTTCCTGCTATTGCCTCCACCCCCACGGGGATCCTGTTCTTGTTATTATCCCCACCCCCACGGGGATCCTGTTCCTGATATTGTCCCCACCCCCACGGGGATCCTGTTCCTGATATTGTCCCCACCCCCACGGGGATCCCTGTTCCTGGTATTGTAGCCGCCCCCACGGGGATCCCTCTTCCTGCTATTGCCTCCACCCCCATGGGGATCCCTCTTCCTGCTATTGTCTCCATCTCCACAGGGATCCCTGTTCCTGGTATTGTAGCCGCCATGGGAACCCTGTTTCTGTTGTTGCTGCTGCCCTAGGAACCCAGATCAGTTGTCTGAACAATCCGTTATCTGAATGAAATGTTCAGATTATTGAGGTTGTTCTGTATAACCAGAGTGGGACGGGTCTTTGAATATGCTGGCTGTTTTTTACACAACAGTATATAGGGTCAATGGAAGGAAGGCTGGCTTGGCTGCTTTCACAATTCCTGCAATTTCTTGTGGTCTTTGGCAGAGCATTTGCCATACCAAATTGTGATGCATCTCGATAGGATGCTTTCTGTGGTGCGTCGATAAATATAGGTAAGAGTCCTTGTGGACTTGCCGAATTTCCTTCGCGTTTTGAGGAAGTAGAAGTGTTGCTGTGCTTTCTTGATTGGAGCATTGACGTAAATGGACCAGAACTGATTGTTGGTGATATCTACTCCTAGGAACTTGAAGCACTCAACGACCTCCACCTCAGCACCATTGATACAGACAGGGGTGTGTCCTCCACTGTGCTTCCTACTGACACTGAAGGAGAGACTGTTGCTGTTGCACCACACCACTGAGCTGTATGTCTCCTCCTTGTACTATGTCTTGTCGTTGTTTGCAACCCAATCAACTACGATGATGTCATCAGCAAATTTGTAAATGCAGTTAGAGCTGAATTTGGCCACACTGTGGTGGGTGTATAATGAGTATAGTAAGGGGCTGAGTACACCGCCTTATGGGTACTGGTGTTGAGGATTATCGTCGGGGAGGTGTTGTCACCTATCCTTACAGATTGCGGTCTGTGGGTCAGGAAGTCAAGGATGCAGTTACAGAGGGACAACTTGAAATAAAGCAGCAGCCAATAAATAACGTTTGAAGTTTAGTTAGTTCATATGTCAGAAAAGACAACTAGCAATTGGTACATAGCATACTTCCACAAAATACAATGGGATACATGACCATTGCACACACTTCAGAATCTCACCTTCTGGCAGAGACATAACATTGATTTTTGGAAATAGATATTAAATGGATTTTTGTTCCAATAACTTGTGAAACTTAATAAGAACCAAAAGAACTGCAGATGCTGTAAATCAGAAACAAAAAGATGAGTTGCTGGAAAAGCTCAGCAGGTCTGGCAGCATCTGTGGAGAGAAATGAGAGTTTACGTTTCAGTTCTGAGAAAGGGTCACCAGACCCAAAATGTTAACTGATTTCTGTTCACAAGTACTCCCAAACATGCTGAAATTGTGAAATTTGTTTTGTAAGTTGACAACAGTGCGACAACATTTGTAGCCAACTATTTAAAGGCCTTGTTCATTAATCAGCTGATCAGTTGGATAGTTGAAACATTTAGAAGTAAAGGAACATTCATCTTTATTATCTTTTGCTATTCACACAGTCTTGGAAGGTAGCCCGATTAGATCAATAGGTGTTCAATAAATAATGCAAATTTGAGAGGAAATGAGATTTTAACAAGCGTTCGTACTGGATAGGAGGGAGTATGGGGTGAGTGACATTATCGTAACTTAAATGTGGGGGTGGGGGTGGGGTTCTGCTATTGTGAATGATTTGGAGGTTTTGTTAGTCTCTAGAAGAGGAAGGGCAACCTTACAGAGATTTTTAAAGTGATAAAGGAATTTAATGAGGGCGAGAACTATTTCCAATTACGAGTGAGTCCAGATCAAGGTATAAATGGTACCTCGATGTGGTACAAATGAGCAAGATTATTCAAAGTTTGACACCTTTTGCATGTTACTGAGGGTTGCAATACAAAAAGCTTCAGCAGTATTCTCTCTTACAAAGTGAATAAATATGAGAAAATCATTAACAGATCAAACAGAGAATTTCAGTTTGAGGCAGGTAGCGTTGATTAATCTGATGGACAGTGGGATGGACGTATGATGAAAAAGGGTTTAGACTGATGGAGAACCAGGTGGGAAAAGATCTTAAACAGCGAAATTTATTTATCTCATTAACTTCAAACTCAAGTGAGCAGAAAAAAGTGAAAGCAACTGGAGTAAATCGTGGAGTTTATAAAGGCGTAGAAGAAAACATGTGAAATAAATCCTTTCAAGTCTGATGCAATTTTAAAAATAAATTTAAAGTAATTGGTGTTAATTTTGTGAAGAAAACTGACAAAATATATCTGACGTAAGTGAAAGAAAATCAGCAAAGCATAAAGGCAAATATGAAACTTGCAGCAGGGGATGAAAGTGACATTAATTTAATGATATTTGAAGCTTTCATTTCGATGTCAGGCGTGCACATTCCCATCAAGGGCAGCTCATTCAAATGATGACGTTGTATTAGGGTGTTGCAGTATCACACCCATGACTTTCTACATGTGTAATCTCATCTGCATTGTCCTGGAATGTCGCAAACAAAGTGCTTAACCGCAGTAAACTAAACATACACACAGAAAGAATGTGCTTGCTCTCCCCTCTAAGAAACAGGTTGCAGAAATTAAGGTCTGGGAACAAGCTGTATAATTTCTTAGAATGTGAGAGATCTGCATTTGGATCCTGGAAACTGTCCTATTCCTGTTGGACAATCCACCTTTCTCTGTTGCTAGTATTTGCTCCTCAGCATTGTTTTTTTTAGTTGATTGCATCATCCCAGTATTAAAGACAGAGGAAACACCCTCTTGGTTTGGTGAAATCAGTAAAACTAGGTGATAGCCTGTCGCCCATTGACTTCAGTAGAAGTGACAATGAGGAGAGAAGTAAGAGGACAGACAACCATCAGTTCTGCCATGCACATCGTTAAAGATATGCTTTGGGGGGAGGTTATGGGAGGAACGTCATCCATTTGCCATTGTAATTATTAAAATGGTGTTCACACAGAAATTAAAATAGGTTGCAATGGGTTTGGAATCCTATCCAACCGTTAATGAAGTCTCCCCTCTGAGCAAGTAATGAGCCTAAAGACAGGGTTTCACAAGCTATAGGTCGTGACCCCCAGTGAGCTGATGAGGCATTATTTTGAAGTTGCAAGCTTCATTTCAGCAATGGTTGCCCTGGAGCTCAGGTTGAATATTAAGAGTTGTGAAGCCCATTTCAATCCATGCTCTTTGAGGCCCAATTGCTGCTACTGCTGCAAAACAAAGATGTGTGAAAAGGTAGGTGCTCTTTACAAAAAAAAAATCCCTGCTGTTTAAATATTTCTAACCATGCACAACGTGAAGGGCACAGCCCCATAACCTCTGTCAACTGTGCTCAACAACTCTCATATCCCTAGGATTTTCACAATGGGGTGACATGAAATGGGGTCATAATGAAAACATATTTGGGAAGACATGCTTTAAGCGTTGGCTCACTTTAGAGTTTCTTCTTGCTGATTATTACTCCACAATGTTTATAGCAGCAGATATTTCTTTTATGATTCAGGTCTTTGGATCTTTCGATAACATTGTGATCCTATTAAGGAGAATTAATATTTAAAGAATTGTCATAGTATACAATTTTGTTTGCTGCTGATGGCCCACAGCACTTAATAGATTCAGCATACAAATCAGGAATGGAGGGAGATAACAGATGGAAAGTTACACCTGAGTTAAACCACTTCTCAGATGAGGTGGGGAAGGCAGGACCTTCATGAGAATTGAATCCGCACTGCTGGCATCATCCTGCATTGCAAACCAACCTTCCAACCAACTGAGCTACCTGACCTCGAACTTAGTCACACTTCCACTAATTTCACCATCCTGGTAACACTTCCGGTACTGCTTGTGATTCTTTTAACTTGTCACTTGATGATATAATCAGATTTATTTAAAATTAAGAGCTTTTGGAGCGCTGCTCTTTCGTCAGGTGAAGACTATAACTTGGTGTTGTGTGATTTCTGCCTATCTCCTACCCCAGTCCAACACCAACACCTCCACACCTGGGCAGTACAGTCTTGTTCTAATGAGGCAGATTTGCGTTTACAATATAGCATTGTAATCCATCATTTTTGTCATTATTGAATTTTAAATGCATGCATTATTTTGTGAAGGGATGTGTATTTGAAAGTCTTGAGAAGGAGCATTATTCGGGAAAGCAGGTCACACTTGCATTGAGGAATAATACCATCACTGTGGCAACAGCACTGAGCGCTCAAAGCTATTAGCATAATTATGCCACCTCCCAACTTTACAGAGCAGCACGACAATCTGTCTTTTGTTTGTATTATTCCTTTGGTTTCATTTTACATTTAAAGCTCAATTACACTGACCCTTTTCCATTGAGGATGTGAGGAGGTCTTTGTAAATGTATGTCATTTTAATTATGTGGAATTTCTTTTTATGAAAGTAAAGGTGGATGGCTCAACAAAGTGCCTTGAAATTTTTGAAGGATCCAGAAGTATCTGAGGGAGATTTCTGCAAGCAATCATCTGATATCACTGTTAAATATTCTTCAGGGAAGGCTTTGTGTTCAGACAGAGGAAGCCCTATCTTCCAGTTCACTTTGTTACCTTGCTGCTGTGCTTCATTTCATCTGGGTCACATGCAAGTTTTGCTCCTTATGGTGTGACTGCTCTTGTGTGAGAAAGAAAAAAGATAGATCAGGTCACAACTCCGCTCTATTCGATGATAATGGTTAACAGACTTGAGCCACACAAAACCTGATGACTGACGGGCAGTTGAATTCTAAAGAAGTGTGCATCCTGCATCATGAAGCTGGAAAGGCAAACTCTATTTTATTGAGCTATTCACATGGGAACACCAACACCCTCCCAAGGCACTCACCATCCTGACTTGGAAATATATCGCTGTTCCTTCCATGTCACTGGGTCAAAATCCTGCAATGCCATGCCGAATGGCATCACCCCTGGATACGGGCTGCAGTGGTTCAAGAGACAGCTCACCATCACCTTCTCAAGGGCAACTAGGGACAGGCAATAGATGCTGGCTCAGCCAGTGACACCCATGTTCCACGAGTGAATTTTAAAAAAATCATCTTCAATAGTGACCAAATAAGACATGGAAATAAAGGAAAACGGAATATACAAGAACACTCAATGGGTCTGTTGGGTAAAGGGCTAGCTGCACCTTTAACTGAATAAAAATTACTGGAAAATGCTTATAAGGAGCTGTGTCATGAATAACATTCCCTCTAAACTGCATGGCTGCTCAGAGGTTCTGTGCATGTTGATCACTGTGTTGATGCATTGACTTCAATGCCATGCAAACACCTCAGAGATCTGCTCAGCAGAAAGGGAATTACAGAGAATGTAGGTCTCAACATCAGGTCACATAGAACTGGGAGCTGTGTGTGTAAGATTTCACAGGTGTCCTCCCCTACTCTCCCCGAATGTAGTCTACATACTAAATACAAGCTGTAATTGTTCACTGACATCAGTGCGGGTTTACCTTCTATCACTAACATTAAAAAAAAAGCAAAAAGCACTGCTGCAAATCAGAATCAAATGCTGAGAATTCTGGAGAAACCCAGCAGATCTGGCAGCACCTTTGGAAAGAGAAACAGAGGTGATGGTTTGAATCCAGCATGACTCTTCAAAACATACTGGGTGCGAAACGTGAAACTCTGTTTCTCTCTCCACAGATGCTGTCAGATATGATCTTGCTACAAGGTCAGGCAACACCCTATGAAGAGAGAATCGGGTTACCATTTTAAGTCATTGACAATTCTTCAGGACACTATGGACTGAATCTTCAGTCGTCAAGCACTTATTACCTGTCTGAATTGTGGCCAGCTGATCAAAAATACTGGGGAAGGTGAAATTGTGGACATTGTGTTGGTTCCTGAAATGGAACAAGGAACTGTGGATGCCGGAAATATGCAATAAAAAGAGAAATTGCTGGAAAAACTCAACAGAGCAGGCAGCATATGTGGAGAGAGAAAAAGAGTCAATGCTTTGGGTGCATTGCCTTATCTTCTACCTTGTGGAGTCATTATGTTTCAGTGAAAGTCTAAAGTTGGTCATTCATAGATGGTGAAAACCCTTGGAAGAATCAGCCTAGGAAGGACCAGTTTCTCTGCCAAAGGTTTATCTGTTCATGGCTACATCAGTAATTGTTGACATTTTGGACAATTCTTCCTCCTCAGAATACCTCAGTTGAGAACTCTGGCTTGAGGCTGTGGATTTCAGATGTTACATGGTCTATTACCTAAATCTACTTGCTCTTTTGTTTTGTTAAGCTCTTATAAGAAGGTAAAAACATAATTTTGGCTCTGACTATGACAGATTGATGTTTGTGTAGATTTGTATAATCACATGAACTTTGTCATATTTTCCTTAACACTTTCTTGCCACATATCTTTAACTTGTATTGACAATAGGAGGGTCATTTCAACTGGCAGCTTGATTATAAGTTTGCATCATGTCTCATTCCTAATCTCAGAAAATCAACACAAATTGACCATTAGATGCTTCTCTTGAAATAGGAAGGGTCTCTTTCTCGATAGATTCACACTCCCAATCTCTCCTCTTTTCTCTAGATTTTTATCTTTGTGGATGGATATACTGTCCTTTAGATATATAGTAATGCTAAAACAATGCTTTAGCTAGTGTCTACTCTCTTAGGTCCATGTAAATGATTCCATGGCTCCATTCAGAGAAGGCCTGGTTAGATTGCCTCACCTTTATCCCTCAACCAACACCAAAAACCAGTTATTTGATCATTTGTCTTATTGCATTTTGGGGCATTCTGAGTTTGTGGAAGATGCTATTTAAATGCATTTTTTTAAATGTTGTGATAGCGGGTATGATTTATATATTAATATATTTTATTGTAGAGTTTGGATTTTGATCTCATGGCATGTTAGTATCCCTTTATCTGTATGAGAGGGTTTAGTAATAAATGTGTCACTCTTTCTGGAGCCCTGGTTTAAAACCAATATGTCGAAAGTGAGGACTGCAGATGCTGGAGATTAGAGTCGAGAGTGTGGTGCTGGAAAAGCACAACAGGTCAGGCAGCATCTGAGGGGCAGGTAAATCGGCGTTTCGGGCAAAAGCTCTTCATCAGGAAGGGGATCTGACCAAAATGTCACTTTTCCTGCTCCTCGGATGCTGCCTGATCTGCTGTGCTGTTCCAGCACCACACTCTCGACTGAAAACCAATTTGTGTCAGGCGGGAGGTGACTGGTACCCATCTTGGGTGATAACGTAAATTTGTTTATATTGTGAGAGTTTTATTATTTTATTTTAAGAGGATGATCAATAATTGATTTTTTGCGAGGAGAAACTCATAGATTGGAAACCTTTAGGGACAATTTGCAGACGAACCGTGTGTAACCGTGGCTCAGTGGTTAGTGCTGCTACCTCACAGCGCCAAAGACCCGGGTTTGATTCCAGCTTCGGGTGATGGTCTGTGTGGAGTTTGGACATTCTCCCGTGTCTGTGTGGGTTTCCTCAGGGTACTCCAGGTTATCCCCCACAGTTGGAAGATGTGTAGGTTAGGTGGATTGGCCATGCTAAATTGCCCATAGTGTCTAGAGATGTGTAGGCTCAGTGGATTAGCCATGAGAAATGCAGGGTTACAGGGATGGGGTAGGGGGTTTGGTCTGGGTAGGATGCTCTTGGGGGGTCGATGTGGACTCAATGGGCCAAATGGCCTGTTTCCACACTCTAGGGATTCTATGATTCTAACTGACTGAGGCTACATGATGGAGAAAGGAAATATTTAAAATTAGTTCGTTTGAAAATTCTTGACCAGAAATGTTCTATGAGAATCTTGAAGGGGTTATTTGAACCTAAGAGAGTTTCAGGTCAGTTTTGTGAATGATCAAGAAAAATAGCAATCAAATTCTCAAGGCGATGAATTGAAAGAATCAATTAATTCAAACCTATAGATGTAATACAGAAGGGAACTCACCCCTTGTATTTGAAATTATGTTGGGACAGATATGATTTTGTTTTGGTTTTGTGTATTTTGAGATCTTCCAAACAGTGTTATATGAAAATAGATTCATTTGTTCCATTTTATCTTCATTAAACTTCTGTTTTATTGTCAAAACCAAATCTGAAACCTGACATGCTTATGTTTCAGAGAAAGACCACCTCTTTAAATAAAACAAAATATGATCTGTCAAGCTGGATTTCAGTCACGGGTCCTGAGCAGTAATGGCAGCAGCAGAGATCATAAGAGTCTCTAATCTTGTATTTGTATAATTATAGCCACAGTGTTCCTGGAGTTCTGGAAAAGGCGTCGAGCTGTTCTCACTTATGATTGGGACCTAATAGATTGGGAAGAGGAAGAGGTAAGTTTGAAAAACCTTTAATGAAATGCATGCTGCTTATGAAATGTCAAGCACAAATTGAGCACCAGGAACTTTCCGAACACGCAAAAGCATGGAATAGGGAATAAAGTTGATTTAATGTAATGCTAGTTGTAAAGTTAAGTTTCAGGATGAATAAATAAAGGGTATCAGTTGATTATCTAAGTATCTTGAGCCCATGTAAAAAGGACTGTGATGACTCTTCACTTGTACATTAGTTGACCTTCCTGAACGTCACATAGGAATTTAATTCCCCACTGGGGTGGAGTTTCTGTCTTAGCACGAGGTTTTGTGGGACAGTCATATCATCCCTACTCTGAGTCCAGAAACTCCAGTTTCAAATCCATGCCAAGACTTATTGGTCATGGAAAATATGTTTGTAGACAAACGGGTTTATAATAGGTTAGAAATCGGCAATTAGTGAAAAAAAACACAAGCAAGTCGAAGACTTCAGCTTTGTGAATAGTCTTGCAAGAAGATTTTACAGATTACAGGAAAGAACAGGAAATAAGCAGTTAGTCAAGCCAAAAGATCTGATATACAGGATCTAAAACTCTGGAAAATGCTTGTGTTGCAGAATAGTTGCGTCTTTGGATGGAATTTTATTTTATGGGAGCACCAATTATATGGGCTACGGTGAGAAATGTGGTGAAACCACGTGAGGAGTCCAGTGATGGCAATCTGACACAAGGAACAACTTTTCACTAAGTTCTGGAAGTAGATTTGTGATTCTCACTGGGAGTAGCCAGTTCCATGTTAAGGGGCATGGATCATTGTTTGTTAATGGCCTTATTAATTGTGCATCTTACCCCATTTATGAGCAGCTTTCTATCATACCATTTACTGGGAGCAAACTAGATGCCAATGATTAAGATGTTGTGAAACTTGAAAGGGTTCAGAAAAGATTTACAAGGATTTTGCTTGGGTTGGAGTTTTCAGCTACAGGCAGAGGCCGAACAGGCTAGACTATTTTCCCTGGAGCGTCGGAGGATGAGGGGTGATTTTATAGAAGTTTTTTAAATCATGAGGGATATGAGGTGAATAGTCAAGAATAGAGAAGTCCAGAGATAGAGGGCATAGGGTTAAGGTGAGAGGGGAAAGATATGAAAGGGACCTAAGCGGTAACTTTTTCACACAGAGGGTTGTGCGTGTATGGAATGAGCTGCCAGAGGAAGCATGTTGCGGCTGGTACAATTACAACAGTTAAAAGGCATCTGGATGGGTAGCTGAATAGTAAGGGTTTAGAGGCATATGGGCCAAGTGCTGGTAAATGGGACTAGATTAACTTAGGATATGTGGTCAGCATGGATGTGTTGGACTGAAGGGTGTGTTTCCATGCTGTACATCTCTATGACTCTATGACTATAAATAAGCACTTGTACTTGTGATTTCAGCTCTGGACTTGCTCCAAATCCATGTAAGACACCAGACATCAACATCTCCGTGGGAACCAGCTACACACAACCCAGAGCCATGGACATTGGCATCTGACATTGTCAGAACTCTCATGGCACATCTCTTATCCACTTACAGTGCACTTCTGCACATCAGCATTGTACCTCATTGTAATACTGCAGCAAAGACACCTTGTACTTAGAGACACATACCCAGCTCATGACCAGACTAGGCTGTATTTCTGAGCTTGCTGTCTTAGTGCCCACTCACCTTCTGCCTACCCAATTGCTCACAGCACCCCTTCCTTGCCTTTTTGGACCTTGCCCCCATAGCCAGAGGTACTGGGCTCACACTACTACTGTATGGCCATGCTATTTTTTACTGTCATAAAACCAGTAGAATTCTCATAGTTGGCAGTAGTCCTCAGTCAAGTCAAGAGCTCAGGGGGTCCTGGCACAATAAGTGATGGTCAGCCTCCGTTACCAGTCCAGGGGATTGGACACGGTCAGTCAGCCACTTAGGGTGGTCAAACTCAAGATTGTTTCCTCATAAGGGGTAAGGATCAGAGAATAGAATCCCTACAAAGTGGAAGCAGGCCATTCAGCCCACTGAGTCCACACTGACCCTCCAAACAGCATCCCATCCAGACTTACCATCGACCCTGTAACCCTGCATTTCCCAAGGCTAACCCACCTGGCTTGCACACTCCTGGACACTACTGGCAATTTAGGCTGGCCAATCCACCTGACCTGCACATCCTTTGGTGTGTGGGAGGAAACCAGAGCGCCCAGAGGAAACCCACGCAGACACGCAAACTGTCCACACAGACAGTTGCCGAAGGCTGGATTCGAGCCCAGGTCCCTGGCGCTGTGAAGCTGCAGTGCTAACCACTGAGCGACCGTGCCACCGAAGGAGGGAAGGGAGGGGCAGCCTTCTATCCACCTGGGCATTTCTGGCCCTACCGTGGGCAGTTTTTTTTGGAATCAGAGCAAGGCAGATATTATGGGTGATGAAAGTGGATGGCACTGTTGGTGCAGACAGTGAGGCGTCCCAGGCGTGAGTGGGCAGCGCAGAGGGCATGCAGGGTTTAGGGTGGGTGACCGTGAGTGAGGGAAGCTGTTGGAGGCCACAGTGAGTGTGATAGAGCATGAGCCTTGGTGGGAAGGAGCAGGGAAAAAGAGTCAAAATGAATGTGCACTGACAGACTGTAGAAGGACACTACCTTCTTTCCAACATTACTGGACATTCCTCCAAAAACCTCAGACTGCACTGACCCCGGTGACAGTCCTCCCAGGTGGGCAGGGTTGGTACTGGGGCATCCACTGCTGGTCCTCGGGGAAGGCATGACCCTCCTGTGTGTCACCCCATCTGCCATCACCTCCAGGTCCCTGCCCACAAAGCAGGATGCCAGTGTTCCCCTTGTCCATGGAAAAGATCAGGAAGCTGCAAACTGCCAGTGCATTGCAAGGTGTATTATGAGACATTTAAAGATGGCAGCATGTCGGGAGTGCTGATCTACTCCAAAAAAACCTGGCATTTTGTAATATGTTCTGGGTATTGTGGGTGTTAGAATAGAAATAGAATTGGACGCATGGGGTGCCATAGGAATGAAGTAAGTTGTTAACAAGGTGAATTTGGTAAGGTGTGACAAGACTAGGTCTCACAGAGAGAATCCCTCCAGAAAACTCACCTAGGCTGGCACAGCCAAAGAAGTACAATTCATCCCTCTGTTTTTCCAGTGTTTTAAGGTATTTCAAATGATGTTTGATAGATTTAGGCAGCTTGGTTGCTTATTGTTTTCATTTTGAGTAATAGATTCCTGCTTTATTGTTGAAGAGAAGCTATAGTCTTGTGTGCCTATGTTTCAGTGAAAAACTGCCACATCAAAGAAATATTTCTCTGTGATCTATCAAGCCAGACTTCCCTCTAGGTTCTGGTTAGTCCAGTTGTAACGGCAGCAGGGGTCATAACACGATGGGGAGTTGGAAAAGGTAATGGATCATGGCTTGGCTTTAGAAGACCCATTCCCAGTCACAGGCCTCCCTTGTTCCCTGATTGATCAGCACACACTTGGCCCAATCATTTGGTGTTAGCTAGATTAGCTCCATCCTTGTGGAGCAAGTGCACTCTGTCCTGATGCCCTCATCGTAGCTCCCTGTCGCAAGATGCTGAATACACCAGATTTAAGTCAAGATTCAAGGGCAGTTCTGGCCAAACAAATTTTCAACCTGATGATGTTAAACCTTAAGTGGATCATTTATAAATGGGAATAAACTTTGCCCATCTTCTTCCTGAAGCTGTTCCACTTGTATTTGCTTGGCCTCATAGAACATGAATATTGCTAAAGAAAGAAGCATTCCACAGCATGTCTGTCTCCACCCACCCCCAGTGTTTACTTCTGCTATATCATCAGTCTCATAGAAATGTTAGTCTGTTCTAGGAACATAGGAATAGGGTGAGGCCACTCAGCCCTTTGAGCCTGTCCCACTATTCATGACTGGTCTGTGGCCTAAATCCATATCCCATAATACCTTTCCTTAACAAAAAAAAATTGTCTATCTCAGATTTTAAATCTATCAACCGACTTTGTTCCCACTTCCACTTGTGGAAAAGAGTTTTGAACCTCTTTCATCGTTTTTGTGTCGAGGTGCTTCCTAACATCTCTTCTGAATGATCTAGCTCTAATTCTCAGACTGTGCACCCTAATTCCAGAACTCCCAACCAGTGGAAAGTACGTCTTTATCTACCTTGTCTCCACCTATTAGTATCTACACATCTTTGCATAGATCACCCCTTAGCCTTTTAAATGCTAAAGAAAACAGGCCTAAATTGTGTCATCCCTGAAGTCCAAATATCATCTTGTACACGTACATAGTTATCCCTCCAAGGCCAACATATCCTTCCCAAAGTGTGCTGTCCAGAAACTGCTCACAGTACTCCTAGTGGAGTCTAACTAAGTTTTTGTATAAGTGTAGTATAATCTCTGTGCCTATATACTCCAGTAATAGAGTCATAGAAATGTACAGCACGGAAACAGACCCTTCGGTCCAACTCGTCCATGCCGAGCAGATATCCCAACCCAATCTAGTCGCACCTGCCAGCACCTGTCCTATATCCCTTCAAACCTTTCCTATTCAAATTCCTGTCCAGATGCCTTTTAAATGTTGCAATTTTACTAGCCTCCACCACTTCCTCTGGCAGCTCATTCCATACACATATCACCCTCTGCATGAAAACGTTGCCCCTTAGGTCTCTTTTATATCTTTCTCCTCTCATCCTAAACCTCTGCCCGCTAATTCTGGACTCCTCACTCCAGGGAAAAGACTTTGTCTATTTCCCCTATCCATGCCCCTCATGATTTTATAAACCTCTATAGGGTCACCCTTCAGCCTCTGACGCTCCAGGCGAAACAGCCCCAGCTATTCAACCTCTCCCGATAGCTCAAATCCTCCAACCCTGTCAACATCCTTGTAAATCTTTTCTGAAAACTTTCATGTTTCACAACATCCTTCCGATAGGAAGTCCTCTAGAGATAAAGGCCATCTTTCCATTAGCTTTTTTGATTACTTTCTGCAGTTATGCATCTTAAAGATCTATGCACCAGAATCCACCCCGAATCTCTTTGGACATCCATTGTATTTAACTTTACTTCATCTGGAAAGTACTCTGATCTACTCTTCTTCAGTCTAAAGTGGATAACCTCACATTTGCTTACATTAAAATCCATCTGCCATAGTTTTGCCCATTCACCAAGTCTACCAATATCCCTACCAATATATGCTATCAGCTACACTGTCTACAATGCCACCTATGTATTTGTCATCAGCAAATTTGGATATCAGCAAATTTGAACCATTCTGCAGGTTGAACTGAAAAATTCTGCCACAACCCCAGGAGCAGTTTGGGTAATAACCTCTCCTTGCATGGTAGTACCATTGTTAGATTCCGAAGCAAAAATACCCCAAGAGTCACCATTGTCTAAAACAAAACCTAATTGGGCATTCAGCGAAGAGTAACACCCCTGAATCCTTCGCCTATTGCAAGGTACAAGTCAGCAATGTGATGGAATGGTCTGCAATTGTCTGGATGAGTACAACTCCAGAAACACGTAAACCATTCAGGACAGAGCAGTCCCCTAGGAAGTTATCCTGTTCCATGACTTTCAACATTCATTCCTCTCCGCCACCAGCACACTGACAGCAGGGTGTGGCATCAACAAGAAGTTCTACACCAGCTCCCCAAGGCTCCCTCCACGGCACCTTCCAAATCCAGGACCTTTATAAGAGGGACCTATATTTCTTTCCCTTCGCTTTCAGTGGATCAAAGTCCTGGGAGTCCTTCCCTAACAGTTCTGTGGCTGTACTTACACCACAAGGCCTGCAGGGGCAGCACACCACCGCCAAGGAAATTAAGGACAGGGAAGAAATGCTGACCTAGCTAGCGATGCTCACATACCGTGAATGAATGAATAACACTCCGTTTCAGTGACCTGTTGAAGAAATTCCAGACAAGGTCAACAATACTGCTCTGTTCATGATGTGCTTTTAAAGGAACTTTTCTTTTTGGCAGCCATCTGATGGCATTAGCACAATGCTAGGTAATAGCATCCTTTTAACACAGTTCACCACACTTCATGGAATCCAATAGCAGGCCATTCAATCCATCTAGTCCACACCAACGCTCCGAAGAATACCCTGCCCAGACTTACCCTATCCCTGTATTTTCCCATGGCTAACTCACCTAGCCTACACATCCCTGGACACTGGGCAATTTAGCATGGCCAATCCACCTAACCTGCACATCTACGGACTGTGGGAGGAAACCAGAGCAAAACCACACAGACATGGGGAGAATGTACAAGCTCCACACAAACAGTCACCCGAGGATGGAATCGAACCTGGGACCCTGGTGCTGTGAGGCAGCAGTGCTAACCACTGAGCCTCCATGTCGCCCCAATTTTATAACTTTATTTCCCAGTTTTACAAATGGAATCTCTGCAACTTAGAAAGGAAATAGCTTTCATAATATGGAGCACTGTCGAAAATCCCCCATAATGATATTGTTGTTCCTTTGTCACAGGAAGAACTCCGCCCTCAGTTTGAAGCGAAATATTCCAAAAAGGAGCGTGTGAACCCCATTACAGGAAAGCCAGAACCATTCCAGCCATTTCTCGATAAACTCAGTCGACTCCTTGTGTCTGTCTCAGGAATTTTCTTTATGGTAAGCTCTGGAGAAGATGCATGTCATTTTATCATTGCTTTCCCCACCAGCTAACGACAATAGAAAAGTTATTGTCCCTGTGGTGACAAAACAGAAGGAGCTACTTGGGAACTTTACAGCTCATTGTGCTCTCGATTTAGAGCATGCATTGTGAAAGGAAATATGACATTTGTTGAATTTTTCCAAGCAATTCAGAATTTGAAAAGGATAAAATCAGTCTCCAAAGAATTGTGCTTCTCAATTAAAATAATTGCAAATTTCAATATGGAAAATAACATAGCTGTCTGGAAGTCTGTATATACTGAAAACTAACTTTTTGTAGGAACTCAGTAAATCATTTCAGTTAGTTGTTTCAGCAGTACTGTTAAAGGTCACAGTTATCTCAGCTCATTATCCAAAGAATAGTCAGATTTGACTCTTACTCTATACCCATTTAAAACAGGTATGCTGTTTTGGAAAATGTAGGGGCTGATGGATTCTCAGGGGAACGTAGCATGAACAGCCAAGTTTCTGGTATTGAGACTGGCTCTAATGCAACGAGAGGTACGTCAGCTTCTAAGAGATCAATTGTGTAAGGGGATTCTGTAGTCAGAGGTACAGACAGACGTTTCTGTGGCCAGCAGAGAAAAAGCAGAATGGTGTGTTGTTTCCCTGGTGCCAGGATCAAGGATGACTCAGAGAGGGTGCAGAATGTTCTCACGGGGGAGAGGGGCCAGCAGGAGGTCATTGTCCACATTAGAACCAACGACATTGGAGGGGAAAAGGTTGAGATTCTGAAGGGAGATTACAGAGAGTTAGGCAGGAATTTAAAAAGGAGGTCCTC
>NC_057725.1:9771299-9813029 GCF_004010195.1 Chiloscyllium plagiosum
TTTGGTATGCTTTCCTTTATTGGTCAGAGTATTGAATACAGGAGTTGGGAAGTCATGTTATGGCTGTACAAGACATTGGTTAGACCACTGTTGGAATATTGTGTGCAGTTTTGGTCTCCTTCCTATCGGAAAGATGTTGTGAAAGTTGAAAGGGTTCAGAAAAGATTTACAAGAATGTTGCCAGGGTTGGAGGATCTGGACTATAGGGAGAGGTTGAACACGCTGGGGCTGTTTTCCCTGGAGCGTCGGAGGCTGAGGGGTGACCTTATAAAGGTTTACAAAATTATGAGGAGCATGGATAGGATAAATAGGCAAATTCCAGAACTAGAGGGCATAGGCTTAGGGTGAGGGGGAAAGATATAAAAGAGCCCGAAGGGGCAACATTTTCACGCAGAGGGTGTATGGAATGAGCTGCCAGAGGATGTGGTGGAGGCTGGTACAATTGCGACATTTAAGTGGCATTTGGATGGGTATATGAATAGGAAGGGTTTGGAGGGATATGGGCTGGGTGCTGGCTGGTGGGACTAGATTGGGTTGGGATATCTGGTCGGCGTGGACGGGTTGTGCCGAAGGGTCTGTTTCCATGCTGTACATGTCTCTGACTCTATGACTCTGTAGCTGCTGCCAGACTTGCTCAATAGATCCAGTCTCTTTATTTCAGAACCCCTGCATTTCTTAGCATTTTGTTTTTATTTACCCACGAACCCAGCATTGTACCACATTCGTTCATGTTGCCTCTGTAATGTCCTCCCATTAGCTTTGCATTTCTCTGAAGGTTAAATATCACACAACACCAGGTTATAGTTCAACAGGTTTAATTGGAAGTACACTAGCTTTCAGAGCGTCGCTCCTTCATTAGGTGATAGTGGAGGGCTCAATCCTAACACACAGAATTTATAGCAAAAATTTACAGTGTGATGTAACTGAAATTGTACATTGAAAAATTGATTGTCTGTTAAGTCTTTCATCTGTTTGAATACCATGATAGTTTCACTTCTTTCATGTATAAATCACAAAACCTGTTTTTTATAAGTTGCATTCTCAGGTTAGCAATTAACAATGGTGATAGCTAGACAATATGTTGAAGGTGTTAGCCTCCTGTGTTCTCTGTCTATGCCATGATGTTTAGGTTGATTCTAATCTAAAAAGTGAGAAAATGGAGTTTTACATGAATGCATGCAGTTTTTGAGCAAAGTACAATGTAACCCTGCAAGTACAAATTCATCCCACAAAATATATGTGTGCATGTGGGTCTTTGTCTGTCTGTATGTGTGTCTGGGTTGGGGGTTGTGAGTGTGAGAATGTGTGTGTGTGTGTAGTGAGTACAGAGTGTCTTAGGTCTGTGAGGGGGTGCATGCGTGAGTATGGGAGTATGTGTGTCTGTAAGGTTGTGTGTGCGTGTCTGTGTAAATGTGTGTCTGTGTTTATGTGTGTATAGGAGTGTGTGTGTGTGTGTGTGTGTGTGTGTAGGAGTATCTGTGTGTGTGTATAGTGCAATGGTGGTCACCTGTAATGTGACATGAATCCAAGGTCCCAGTTGAGGCCCTCCCTATGGGTATCAAACTTAGCTATCAGCCTCTGCTCGGCCACTTTTTACTGCAGCCTGTCCCAAAGTCCGCATTGGAGGATGGTCACCCGAAGGTCCGAGGTTGAATGTCCTGGACCACTGAAGTGTTCTCCAACTAGGAGGGAACCCTCCTGTCTGTTGATTGTTGTGCGGTGCCCATTCATCCGTTGTCGTAGTCTTTGCTCGGTTTCCCCAATGTACCATGCCTCCGGGCATCCTTGCCTGCAACGTATAAGATAGACAACATTGGCTGAGTCACATGAGTACCTGCCATGTACAAGGTGGGAGGTGTCCCCATGCGTAATGGTGGTATCTATGTCCACACTCAGATACGACTTGCAGCGCCTACCGTGACAGGGTTGTATGGAGTTGTCTTGAGAGCCGGGCAGCTTGCTACAAACGATGATCTGTTTGAGGTTTGGTGGCTGTTTAAAGGCAAGTAGTGGAGGTGTGGGGATAGTCTTGGTGAGGTGCTCATCCTCATTGATAATGTGTTGCAGGTCACAAAGAACATGGCGTAGTTTTTCAGGCTGGGATCAATTTCCTCAGAACCATGGTGTGATCTTGTTTTTATGACTGACATAGTTGTAATTGGATAGTTTCTTTCTTTCCCATTGTGCTTGACTATTTGACTATCTGGTCCCTTGCCTGAATGCCCCACAATCAATATTCTGGGAATTACCATTGACCAGAAACTGAACTGGCCTGGTCACACAAACAGATCAGAGGCTCGCGAACCTGCCCTGAGTAACTTACCTCCAGACTCTCCAAAACTAGTTCACCATCTACAAGCCGCAAGTCAAGGGTTTGGCAGAATATTCCCCACTTACTTGGATGGATGAAGCTGCAACAATGCAAACGAAGTTTTAGACCAAAATAAAAGCAATTCACTGCGTATGCTGGAATCTGAAACCAAAAGAGAAAATGCTGGAAAATCTCAGCAGGTCCAGATCATCCAGGCTCCTTTGGTTCTATATTTATTAAAGGGTAGGACCAGTTTGGGCAATGTAAATGTGCCTCTGATCTGGGACCTGAAGCCACTTGTTCCTTGTCATTTCAAAGCCGCACAGTTTGTGTGGTCAGCCAAGGGTCAGAACATAAGTGACCACATGTCAAATGTAGATGCTGAAAATCTGAAATGTAGTCAGAGAATTGTGGAAATATTCCATGGGTCCAGGTCACACCTGCAGTGGGAGAAACTAAATTTATGTTGTCCCTTAATGACTTTTCATTGGAGCTGAGATGGAGAAGCTTTCAGTCAGCCTGTCAAGTTTAACACCTTCTTTCCACAAGTGTTAGTGCAGTGTGCTTTCCAAACCTGAAGATAAGAATTACACAACACCAGGTTATAGTCCAATAGGTTTATTTGGAAGCACTGTAGGTCAGGCAGCATCTGAGGAGTAGGAAAATCGATGAGCAAGGGCTTTTCCTGCTCCTCGGATGCTGCTGACCTGCTCTGCTTTTCCAGAACCACTCTAATCTAGACTCTGATTTCCAGCATCTGCAATCCTCACTTTTGCCTTAATTGGAAGCACTAGCTTTCAGAGTGCTGTTCCTTCATCAGGTGGTTGCTGATGAACCATCTGATGAAGGAGCAGTGCTCCAAAAGCTAGCGCTTCCAATTAAACCTGTTGGACTATAACCTGGTGTTGTGTGATTTTTAACTTTGTCCACCCCAGTCCAACACCGGCACTTATAAATCATTTCAGTCAGCAGTAAGTGTCAGATTGGTACCAATGGGGGTGCTGAACTGTTGGTTTCTATAAAAGGTCATTCGGTTTTAATTCCTCTGTCTGTGTGAGTTTGTGCTGAGTGGCTTAACCAGTCGGAGTCCAGTAATTCCAACTGTGCAGAAATATCCCAGAAAATAATTACCTTACTATGTATTGATTTTAATAAAAAGAAAATCCGGCTGAAATGTGGAGGAAAATATTTGTTGTAAGTCCTGTCACGTTTCAGTTTACTGTCACTTTGAGGCAGGCAAATTGAGGTCAGGGCAAAACAGCTCCTACAGCCCACTCACACAGATCAATGAAGACGAAACTTGATTCACTCAGGGTATCCTGCAGAAACCTAATGTAAGTTGACATTTATCTACAATATTATTTCCCTGTAGTCAATCTTAGGTTATGGTTCAGTAGATTTAGAGTGTTTTGCCACAAGTTGTTCATGATTCATCCTGAGTGTAATAATGCAGTGGTTACATAGTGCACAATAAAAGATGTCAAACCAACTCCCAAGTCAAACCGACCTTTGCATGGTGTTAAGAAAACCCATTGTTGCACAGTGGGAGACAGTTCTATGGTCGTGATTTCATTTTGAGCTCTTGTAAAGAGAAACCAGACACCAGCCTCTAAGACTGAAGGGTCAGGGAACGGAACGCTGGATGTCAAGAGGTGTTGAGAGTTTGATAAAGAAAAAAAAGGGAGCATATGTTAGGCATGGTGCATTAAAGACAGGAGTGGCCTTTAAGAAGTATAAAATGTGTAGAGACCACTTCAAAGCAGGTAGGATGGCAAAGAAGGACCACAAAATGTATTTGGCAGATAGGATTTAGATGCTTCCTAATTATTATAAGCATAGGAGGATTACCCCCCATGGAAAGAGTGGGGTCTGTGAGAGACCACTGGGGCAACCTGTGCTTGGAGCCAGTGGACATGGGTGAGATCTTAAATGAATATTTCCTGACTGTATTCACAAAGGAAAAAGCCATTGTTGCTAGAGATTTCAGTTGGGATGTTGAGGTTCCAGAACATGTTCAGATTAATAAGGTTTTAGATAGGCATAAAGATGCACAAAACCCCAGAACCTGATGAATGTTATCCTAGACTACCGTGGGAGGCAAGGGAGGAGATTGCTGGGGCTTTGGCAGAGATATTTAATCCAGCACTAGCCACAGATGAAGTGCCAGAAATAGAGAAATTATTGGAAACATTTCCAAGGGATAGGATAAATCAACACTTGGAAAGGAAGAGATTGATCAGGGAATCAACATGGATTTGTTAAAAAGAGAGAGATCCTGTCTCATTTCACTGAAATTTTCAAAGTGCTGACTAAATACATTGGTGAGGATAGTGCAGTTGATGTGGTTTACATGGACTTCACTAAGGCCTTTGACAAGGTGCTCCATGGAAGACTGGTCAAAAATCATGATAGCCTATGGGATCCAAATGAATTTGACAAACTGGATCCAAAATTGTCTTGCAAATAGGAGCAAAGGGTAAAGGTAGAGGATTTGTTTTTTGTGATCAGACTCTTGTGACCAGCGGTGTACCATAGGAATTGGTGATGGGACCCATGCTATTTATTATCTACGTTGACAAGTTGGATGTGAATGTCGAAAGTCAGTTTACAGATGACATGAAAATTGGTGCTGTTTATGATTGTGAGAAGGCTAATCTCAAACTATAGTTTGAAGTTGATCAGCTGGCAAATTGGGCAGACCAATAGCACATAGAATTTAATCCTGATAAATGTGAGGTATTGCATTTTGGAAGGTCTAATAAAGAAAGGATACATACAGCAAAAGGTAGGTTCCTCAGTACATACTGAGCAACAAAGGGACCTTGGTATATAGGTCCATAAGTCCCTGAAAGTTTCAGCACAGGTAGGCAGGGTAGGGAAGAAGGCATATGCAGTGTATGCATAGCTTCATTAGCCAGGGCATAGAATATGGGAGCAAGGAAGTCTTTTTACATCTTTAGAAAATATTGGCTAGGCCACGGATGGAATACTGTGTACAGTTCTGGTTGCCACACTATCAGAAGGGCATAATTGCACTGGAGGATGTGCAGAGGAAATTCACCAGGATGTTGCCTGGGATGAT
Source organism: Chiloscyllium plagiosum (assembly GCF_004010195.1). Lineage (NCBI taxonomy): Eukaryota > Metazoa > Chordata > Chondrichthyes > Orectolobiformes > Hemiscylliidae > Chiloscyllium > Chiloscyllium plagiosum. The sequence goes on from NC_057725.1 coordinate 9,776,693, forward strand.
GACCTCAAATATGTGGAGCAAGTGGATAGGCTGGGTTTGTTTTCCTTGAAGCAGAGGAGGCTGGGGGTTGGGATCTGACTGAGGTATGCAAATTTGATATTCGTAAACAGGGTAGATTGTGAGAATCTTTTCCCCATGGCAGGCATGTCGAAAACCAGAAGGCACAAGTTTAAGGTGAGGATTAAGTGGATTAGAACATAGAGCATTATAGCGCAGTACAGGCCCTTCGGCCCTCAATGTTGCGCTGACCTGCCATACCAACCTGAAGCCCATCTAACCTACACTATTCCATGTATGTCCATATGCTTGTCCAATAACGACTTAAATGTACTTAAAGTTGGCAAATCTACTACCGTTGCAGGCAAAGCATTCCATACCCTTACTACTCTCTGAGTAAAGAAACTACCTCTGACATCTGTCCTATATCTATCACCCCTCAATTTAAAGCTATGCTCATCGTGCTCGCTGTCACCATACTTGGTAAAAGGATCTCCCTGTCCACCCTATCTAACCCTCTGATTATCTTATATGTCTCTATTAAGTCACCTCTCAACCTTCTTCTCTCTAATGAAAACAGCCACAAGTCCCTCAGCCTTTCCTCGTAAGACCTTCTCTCCATACCAGGCAACATCCTAGTAAATCTCCTCTGCACCCTTTCCAAAGCTTCCACATCCTTCTTATAGTGTGGTGACCAGAACTGTACACAATACTCCAAGTGCAGCCGCACCAGAGTTTTGTACAGCTGTAGCATAACCTCATGGTTCTGGAACTCGATCCCTCTATTAATAAAAGCTAAAACACTGTATGCCTTCTTAACAACCCTGTCAACCTGGGTGGCAACTTTCAAGGATCTGTGTACCATGACACCGCGATCTCTCTGCTTATCTACACTACCAAGAATCTTACCATTAGCCCAGTACTTTGCATTCCGTTTACTCCGACCAAAGTGAATCACCTCCCACTTGTCTGCATTAAACTCCATTTGCCACCTCTCAGCCCAGCTCTGCAGCTGATCTATATCTCTCTGTAACCTACAACATCCTTCATCACTATCCACAACTCCTCTGACCTTAGTGTCATCTGCAAATTTACTAACCCACCCTTCTAAGCCCTCATCCAGGTCGTTTATAAAAATGACGAACAGCAGTGGACCCAACACCAACCCTTGCGGTACACCACTAGTAACTGGACTCCAGGATGAACATTTCCCATCAACCACCACCCTCTGTCTTCTTTCAGCAAGCCAGTTACTGATCCAAACTGCTATATCTCCCACAATCCCATTCTTCCGCATTTTGTACAATAGCCTACTGTGGGGAACCTTATTGAACGCTTTGCTGAAATCTATATACACCACATCAACCGGTTTACTCTCATCTACCTGGTTGGTCACCTTCTCAAAGAACTCAATAAGGTTTGTGAGGCACGACCTACCCTTCACAAAACCGTGCTGACTATCCCTAATCAAATTATTCTTTTCTAGATGATTATAAATCCTTTCTCATATAACCTTTTCCAACACTATACCAACAACTGAAGTAAGGCTCACTGGTCTATAATTACCAGGGTTGTCTCTACTCCCCTTCTTGAACAGGGAACGACATTTGCTATCCTTCAGTTTTCTGGCACTATTCCTGTAGACAATGATGATTTAAAGATCAATGCCAAAGGCTCGGCAATCTCCTCCCTGGTTTCCCAGAGGATCCTAGGATAAATCCCATCCAGCCCAGGGGACTTATCTAGTTTCACACTCTGCAGGATTTCTAATACCTCCTCCTTGTGAACCTCAATCCCACCTAGTCTAGTAGCCTGTATCTCAGTATTCTCCTCAACAACATTGTCGTTTTCTAAGGTGAATGCTGTCGAAAAATATTCATTAAGTGCTTCCCCTATCTCCTCTGACTCCACACACAATTTCCCACTACTATCCTTGATTGGCCCGAATTTTACTCTCATCATTCTTTTATTCCTTAAATACCTATAGAAAGCCTTAAGGTTTACCCTGATCCTATCCGCCACAACTTCTCATGTCTCCTCCTGGCTCTTCTGACCTCTCTCTTTAGGTCTTTCCTGGCTACCTTGTAACCCTCAAGCGCCCTAACTGAGCCTTCACATCTCATCCTAACATAAGCCTTCTTCTTCCTCTTGACCAGAGATTCCACTTCCTTTGTAAACCACGGCTCCCGCACTCTACAGCTTCCTCCCTGCCTGACAGGTACATACTTATCTAGGACACACAGGAGCTTTTCCTTGAATAAGCTCCACATTTCTAATGTGCCCATCCCCTGCAGTTTCCTTCCCCATCCTATGCTTCCTAAATCTTGCCTAATCGCATCGTAATTGCCTTTCCCCCAGCTGTGACTCTTGCCCAGTGGTATACACCTATCCCTTTCTATCACTAAATTAAAAATAACAGAATTGTGATCGCTATCACCAAAGTGCTCACCTACTTCCAAGTCTAACACCTGGCTGGGCTCATTATCCAGTACCAAATCTAATGTGGCTTCGCCCTATGTTGACCTGTCTACATACTGTGTCAGGAAGCCTTCCTGCACACACTGGACAAAAACTGACCCATCTATCGTACTCGTACTATAGTGTTCCCAATCAATATTTGGAAAGTTGAAGTCCCCCATGACAACTACCCTGTCTCTCTCACTCCTATTGAGAATCATCTTTGATATCCTTTTCTTTACATCTCTGGAACTATTCGAGGCCTATAGAAAACCCCCAACAGGGTGACCCCTCCTTTCCTGTTTCTAACCTCAGCTCATACTACCTCAGTTGACGAGTCCCCAAACATCCTTTCTGCAACTATAATACTATCCTGGACCAACAATGCCACACCTCCCCCTCTTTTAACATCTTCTCTGTTCTTACTGAAACATCTAAATCCTGGAACCTGCAACAACCATTCCTGTCCCTGCTCTATCCATGTCTCTGAAATGGCCACAACATCGAAGTCCCAGGTACCAACCCATGCTGCAAGTTCACCCACCTTATTCCGGATGCTCCTGACTTTGAAGTAGACACACTTCAAACCAACTTCTTGCTTGCCAGTGCCATCTTGCATCCCTGAAACTTGATTTTGGACCTCCCTACTCTCAACCTTTCCTATACTCATCCCCCTGCTGGATTAGTTTAAACCCACCCCAATAGCCTTAGCGAATTTCCCTTCCCAGGATATTGGTGCCCCTCTGGTTCAGATGAAGACCATCCTGCTTGTAGAGGTCCCACCTACCCCAGAAAGAGCCCCAATTATCCAAGAATCCAAAACCCTCCCTCCTGCACCATCCCTGTAGCCACGTGTTCAACTCCTCTCTCTCCGTAAGCCTTGCCTCACTGGCATGTGGCACGGGCAACAAACCAGAGACAACTCTATTCGTCCTAGCTCTAAGCTGCCATTCTAACTCCCTGAATTTCTGCCTTAAATCCCCATCTCTCTTCCTACCTATGTCGTTGGTGCCTACGTGGACCATGACTTGGGGCTGCTCCCCCTCCCCCTTAAGGATCCCAAAAACACGATCAAAGACATCATGAACCCTGGCACCAGGGCGACAACACACCAACCGTGAGTCTCTCTCGCCCCCACAGAACCTCCTATCTGTCCCCCTAACTATGGAATCCCCAATGACTACTGCTCTGCTCCTCTTCCCCCTTCCTTTCTGAGCAGCAGGGACAGACTCTGTGCCAGAGCGCTGTGCCCCACTGCTTTCCCCTGGTAAGTCCCCCCCCCCCAATACTATCCAAAACGGTATACTTATTGTTGAGGGGAATGGCCACAGGGGATCCCTGCACTGCTTGTGGGTCCCTTTCCATCCCCTGACTGTAACCCAAATGCCTTTTTCTTGTATCTTAGGAGTGACCACCTCCCTGTAACTGCTCTCAATAACTCCCTCCACCTCCTGAATGATCCGAAGTTCATCCAGCTCCAACTCCAGTTCCCTGATGCGGTTTTCGAGGAGCTGGAGTTGGGTGCACTTCCCGTAGATGTAGTCAGCAGGGACACTAGTGGTGACCCTTACCTCCCACATTCTGCAGGAAAAACATTCAACTGTCCTAGCCTCCATTCCCACTATTCGAAATTCCCATTTGAGTGGTGGAAATATGTAACGAGATGCCTGAGAGGAAGGTAGAGACAATATTTAAGAAGCATCTGGATGAACACTTAAGATTCTAGGGCATAGTAGGCTATGGACCAAATGCAGGTAATTGGGATTAGTGTAGTTTGATGTTTGTTGGTCAGCATAGACCAACATAATGGGTGGCACTGCTGCCTCACAGTACCAGAGACCCGGGTTCGATTCCAGCCTTGGGCGACTATCTGTAAATACACACTCTCCCTGTTCTGTGTGGGTTTCCTCTGGGTGCTCCGGTTTCCTCCCACAATCCAAAAGTGTGCAGGTTAGATGAATTGCCCATGCTAAATTGCCCATAGTGTTCAGGAATGTGTAGGTTGGGTGCATTAGTCAGGGGTAAATATAGGGTAAGGGAATGGGTCTGGTTGGGTTACTCTTCAGAGGATTGGTGGTGTGGATTTGTTGGGTCAAAGGGCCTGTTTCCACACTGTCGAGATTCAAATTCTAAAAATTCTAATTCTGGACATGGGTGGTCCAAAGGGACAGTTACTGTGCTCCATGACTTGTATTCATATGGTACCATGCTTGAGCACTGGCTGTCCTTAAGCACTTTGCAACTAATGAGGGGATTCTGAAGTTGAGTCTCTGATACAATGGAGCAAATACAGCAGCCAATTTACACACATCAAACTGACCCCAACAGCAGAGTGATATTGACCAGAGAATCAGAGAATCCCACATAATCTCCTTGCTTTTTCTCATTCACTCGCAGGATGTGAGCATCACTGGCTGGGCCAGCATTTAGTGCCCATCCCTAATTGCCCAGAGGGCAGTTAAGTGTCAACCTAATTGCTGTGGGTCTGTAGTCACATGTAAGCCAGACCAGGTAAGGCTGACAGATTTCCTTCCCCAGAAAACATTAGTGGATTTTCTGACAATTGACAATGTTTTCATAGTTGTCATTAGACCTTTAATTCCAGGTTCATTTTATTGAATTCAAATTCCACCATCTGCCACGGTGGGATATGGACCCAGAACATTGTCTGGGTCTCAGGGTTTATAGTCCAGCAATAATACCATTACGCCATTGCTTCCTTTTTATATTTGATGTTGACTGAAGGATAAATGTTAACCAGGATACCAGAAACGATTGCACTGCTCTTCTTCAGAATAGCTCAATAGATCATTTTACTTCAATGAAGCAGTCAGATGGTGACCCAGCATAGTGCCTCATGTTGGAAACAGCATCCACGCTAGAGCTGACCCAAGTCTGAAATGTGTGTCTGCTGCCCTTTCCCATCACAACGTTTCCCAGTATGACTCAGCAGTGTTCCTTTTCTTTTCTTCCATTGGCCGTAGATTCTGCTTGTCCTGGCTGCAGTCTTTGGGGTGGTGGTGTATCGCCTTGTGACGATGGAGATCTTCTCTACGTTCCAGTGGGATTTTGTGAAGAAACACTGGCAGTTTGTCACAGCAGGAACTGGTGTCTGCATCAACTTCATCATCATCATGTCTTTAAACGTGGTGAGTGCGGGCGCACCAGCACACATCCTCCCATCACTTTTGCAAGCAAACCCCCATCCCAACCCCACCACTCACTCTTGGTGTGTCTGAAAGAGAAGCTTGTAAAATTTGGCAAATTTATAGCTTTTCCAAAATGTTTTAAATAAAAAGCCTAACTTCTACTGTGAGAATCAACCAAGATGAAGATGGAGAGCTTGTGGAGGAAACTAAACAAGTGCAGATATTGTCTGCTGAAAGGTTCAGGTAGTTTAAATTCAGCATGAGGAATGATTTTTAACAGTGCTCAGGACTGAGCTGCAGATTCACAACTGTTAAGTTAATCCTTTTGATGAATAGAGTACTACAGATGAGTGTAACACTGGCAGAGTGCTATTTCATTCCTGTACATTGGGTAATCCATCAGAAGAAGCTACAGCACAATTCTCTGAAGAGGGGAGTTTACTTTCACAACTAACACCATGCTTCGGTTAAGGGTTTGTACAGTTAAATGTTTGACTTTCTACTTATTTTTGTTTCAAGGTTTATGAAAAGGTTGCATATCTACTGACAAATTGGGGTAAGTCAATGCTTTTGAATAAGTGGCAAATTCCAGAGAACAAAGGTATAAAGTGAAGGGGGAAATGTTCAATGGAGATTTGCAAGGCAGATTGGTAGGTGTCTGGAACACGCTGCCAGGGGAGGTGTAAAAACAGGTACAATAACAATGTTTAAGAGGCTTTTAGATACACACATAAACAGACAAAGAATAGAGGGATACGGATCATATGCAGGCAGATGGGGTTAGTTTAGAATGGCATTATGGTTGGCACAGACATAGTGGGCCGAAGGGCCTGTTCCTGTCCTGTACAGTTCTATGTTCTTAACTCATCCTTTGAATGATTTAACTTCTGAAAGACAAAATGCCTTCATTCCATCAAATAAAATCTTGCGATTAAGCAAGATTTAGGATGCATTGGATGAGGAAGGAAACTGCAGGGAATGGGCACAATAGAAATGTAGAGCTTATTCAAGGACCAGCTACTGCGTATATATACCTGTCAGGCAGGGAGGAAGTGGTCGAGTGAGGGAGCCGTGGTTTACTAAGGAAGTTGAATCTCTTGTCAAGAGGAAGAAGAAGGCTTATGTTAGGCTGAGACTTGAAGGTTCAATCAGGGTGTGAGAGTTACAAGTTAGCTAGGAAAGACCTAAAGAGAGAGCTAAGAAGAGCCAGGAGGCGACATGAGAAGTCATTGGCAGATAGGATCAAAGAAAGCCCTAAGGCTTTCTCTAGCTATATCAGCAATATAAAAGTGACGAAAGTAAGATTAGGGCCAATCAAGGACAGTAGTGGAAAGTTGTGTGTGGTGTCAGAGGAGATAGGGAAGTGCTCAGTGAATATTTTTCATCAGTATTCACACTAGAAAAAGACAATGTGGTCAAGGAGATTACTGAGATGTAGGCTATTAGACTAGGTGGGATTGAGGTTCATAAGGAGGAGTTGTTAGCAATTCTGGAAAGTGTAAAAATAGATAAGCCCCCTGTGCCAGATGGGATTTATTGTAGGATTCTCTGGGAAGCCAGGGAGGAAATTGCTGAGCCTTTGGCTTTGATCTTTATGTCGTCATTGTCTACAGGAATAATGCCAGAAGACCAGAGGATAACAAATGTTGTGCCTTGTTCAAGAAGGGGAGTAGAGACAACCCTGGAAATTATAGACCTGTGAACCTTACTTCAGTTGTGGGTAAAGTGTTGGAAAGGTTATAAGAGAAATGACTTATAATCATCTCGAAAGGAATAAGTTGATTAGGGATAGTCAACATAGTTTTGTAAGGGGTAGGTCATGCTTCACAAACCTTATTGAGTTCTTTGAGAAGGTGACCAAACAGGTGGGTGAGGGTAAAGTGGTTGATGTGGCGTATATGGATTTCAGCAAGGCGTTTAATAAGGTTCCCCATGGTAGGCTATTGCACAAAATGCAGAGACATGGTATTAAGGATGATTTAGCAGTTTGGATCAGAAATTGGCTAGCTGAAAGACAGAGGGTGGTGGTTAATGGGAAATATTCATCCTGGAGTTCAGTTACTAGTGGGGTACCGCAAGGATCTGCTTTGTGTCCACTGTTGTTTGTCATTTGTATAAATGACCTGGATGAGGGTATAGAAGGATGGGTTAATAAATTTGTGGATGACACTAAGGTCGGTGGAATTGTGGATACTGATGAAGAATGTTGTAATTTATAGAGAGACATAGATAAGCTGAAGAGCTCGGCTGAGAGATGGCGAATGAAGTTTAATGTGGAAAAGTGAAGTAATTCACTTTGGAAGGAGTAACAGGAATGCAGAGTACTGGACAAATGGTATATTCTTGGTGGTGTAGATGAGCAGAGAGATCTCGGTGGCCAGGTACATAGATTCTTGAAAGTTGCCAAACAAGTTGATAGAATTGTTAAGGTGGCATATGGTGTGTTAGCTTTTATTGGTAGAGGAATTGAGTTTTGGAACCATGAGACCATGCTGCAGCTATACAAAACTCTGTGCCACCATGTTTAGAGTATTGCATACAGTTCTGGTCACCACATTACAGGAAGGATGTGGAAGCTTTGGAAAGGTTTCAGAATAGATTTACTAGGATGTTTCCTGGTATGGAGGGAAGGTCTTACAAGGAAAGGGTGAGGGCCTTGAGGCTGTTTTCATTAGAGAGAAGAAGGTAAAAAGGTGACTTAATTGAGACATATAAGATAATCAGAGGATTAGATAGGGTGGACAGTGAGATCCGTTTTCCTCAGATGGTGATGGCCAGCATGAGGGGTCATAGCATTAAACTGAGGGGAGATAGATATAGGACAGATGTTAGAGGTAGTTTCTTTACTCAGAGTAGTTGGGGCATGGAATGCGCTGCCTGCAACAGTAGTAGACTCGCCAACTTTAAGGCCATTTAAATGGTCATTGGATAGGCATAATGATGAGAATGGAATAGTATAGGATAGATGGGTTTTAGATTGGTTCCACAGGTCAGCGCAACATCGAGTGCCGAAGGGCCTGTACTGCGCTGTAATGTTCTATGTCCTAAAAGGCTAGCCAATTTAATGCAGTTATCTTTCAGCTTTATTAAAACTAAACATATGTGTAGACCTAAAAAGAAATTTATTTCTTAGCATGAATGTTAATTTGAAAATAAAATTTGAAAGTTATTTGGGCTAAATGTTTAGAAGAGGCTTCATTCACTGTTAAGGTGAACCACAGAGAGTTAAAAGACTAAAGGAAAGCACTCAGAAAAGATTTCCAAGGATGTTGCAGGGTTGGAGGGTTTGAGCAATTGGAAGTGGCTGAATTGGCTGGGATTATTTTCCCTGGAGCATTGGAAGCTGAGGGTGACATTATAGAGGTTTATAAAATCATGAAGAGCATGGATAAGGCAAATAACTAAAGGTTTTTTTCCCCTCAGGACAGGGGAGTCCAAAACTGGAGGGCATAGATTTAAGGTGAGAAGGGAAAGATTTAAAAAGGACCTGAGGGGCAACATTTTCACACAGAGGGCGGTACGGGTATGGAATGAGCTGCCAGAGGACATGATAGAGGCTGATACAATTACAACATTTAAAAGGCATCTGAATGGGTATATGAATAAGAGAGTTTAGAGGAATTTGGGCCAAGTGCTGGAAAATGGGACTAGATTAAGTTAGGATAGCTAGCCTGCATGGATGAGTTAGAACGAAGAGTCTGTTTCCGTGCTGCACATCTCTATGTCTCTTTGACATCCCTTCATTTTTATTCGATAACTTATGTAGACATTATCTATTGTTGCAGAACATCCTCGCACAGAATCTGAATGGGAGAATAGCTTTGCTCTCAAAATGTTTCTCTTCCAATTTGTAAATCTTAATAGTTCAATCTTCTACATTGCTTTCTTCCTCGGCAGGTGAGTGGCATTCTAAACTTTGGATAAGATTCCAATTTACGGCATATCCTCAGTTGTGCACAAGTTCGTATCAAATGAATCAGTGTCAGTCGATATGTACTTTTCAACCAGAAATATTTAATTTCTGATGCACCATTTTGAGATGTAGAGCCATTGATTTTGATTTACATTGAAGTTTGTTTTAAGTTGGGTAAGTACAAGTTGCTGAAGTGTCTGTTCTAACCATTGATCCCTTTTGATAAATGCTTTGTAACAATGTAGTAAACAAATAATGGACTGATTTTAGACGATGGGCACTTTGAACAATCTTGAGAAAGGGAGATAGAATCACAGCCTCCCCTTCCACCAAGCTGTTGCCCATAACTACCTGGAGGTTATGATCTGGACCTTTTGAGGCCTTTACGTCATCTACTATACCCCATAGAACCTTGACTAAAGTGACTGTGTCAATCCACACACTGCAGAATCCAGACAGGCTACAGCTGCCCACAGTTTGCAAACAAACTTGACAGTTGCAAACCCTGCAATACACACCTGGAGTTGGACTTGAATGGGACAATGAAATGTCACCCTTAGGACAATCGGGAGCATAGAGTCATTCACCAGACATGGAGGGGCCTAGCCATCTTTATTTGGAAGAGACTGTATGCACCCAGCACCTACCATATTGGACACCTAAGGGCCACCCAGCCATCAATGTGCCAACCCCTGGTTGGGTCAAATTGGTCAGGGTAATCAAACCTGACCAATCTATTGGCAGATCCTCAAGACCCTCCCAAAAGAGCACAAAGACTCGGAAGGATGAGAATCTCCACAAAACCCCACTCAGGGCGGTAACTCGAGAATAGCCACCCAAAGAGAAGGCAACACTGAGACCCCTTGGGAGAACATCAGATGCCATCACCACCTGCAGCCTGGCCAAGCTCTGGTGTGGTGTTATATGATCATTCAAAGTTAAACTAAAGCATAAGATAGTTTATTGTTAGTTTATAGTAGACTTGATTATTCTAATGTTAATTTTGTCAAATAAATGAGTATTATTGTCTATCGTTATTAAGAGTCAACTCACAGTTCTTTTGCTGAACACAAATTTTTAAACACATTGTGTGACAGATGCAACAACATATACTTTCATCAACTGAGTTTTCGGATCTTGTCAATTTCACAATCCCATTCAGTTCTGAAGGTCTTTGGAGTGAAGGAGGAAATCCAGGGTTCTTACTTTATAAAATAAATTACACAGTCACTGTTGTAAACTGCTGCATTGAGTGACATTCTGCACCAGTTGTAATTGATTAAAGTAAGGTCTGTGGGGAGCCATGGATGTTTGACCAGCTTGCTGTGTTAAATCATTTAACGTTGTACTGGGAAGCACAATTCAGCTGAGTCATGGGGAAAGTAGCTCTGTGTTAATCTCTGCTGGCCAGTTACAAACCTGTCTGACTGAACACCACCTCATCCAGGCCAAACGTTGTTGAATGCAGCTTGTGGTTAATACTTGCGTAAAGGACTAAATCCTGTGGGATTTACAAATGGAGCTGTAAATTTTAATAAACACAGGGCCGTGGTGTGGGGAGTGCAGACAGAAGTGTAATGCTGGGTTTGTGAAATGTGGGAGATTGTGTTACTGAATTATTCACTGGAGACACTCACTTCATGGCCCCATTAGCACAGGCAGGCGCTTCTCCACAAATTCTCAATGATCTGTCAGTCAGGCTGCACCAGACACTCACACTGTAAAGATGGTCAAAAGTATCATAGAGAAATCCACTTCTCCTCCTCACTCCCTCCTTGTACTCTTGCTTTCACTAAGCTCTCCCCCCCATCTCACTTTCACGGGTGAACCTGTTCCCAAGACCATTGTATCTCAGCATGAAATATTTTCTCTCTCCCAATGCTCACCAACCCCACCATACCCCAGACCCAACAGGACCACAGCCTGACTGCCACACATTCCTAACAGGTGGTGACATCTCTTTAAGGACCATAGACTGAAAAGGTGCAGATGATCCACACTTGTGGCTCAATGTTAGACCATTATATAGAACATCGAACATAGAAGAATACAGGGCAGAACATGCCCTTTGGCGCTTGATGTTGCACCGACCTGTGAACTAATCTAAGTCCACTCCCTACACTATCCCATCGTCATACATATGCCTATACAAGGACTGTTTAAATGCCAATAATGTGGTTGAGTTAACTACATTAGCAGGCAGGGCATTCCATGCCCTTACCACTCTCTGGGTAAAGAACCTGCCTCTGACATATGACATCAGCTATGCAGCTATGCCCCTCCATACAAGCCGAAGTCATCATCCTAGGAAAAAGACTCTCACTGTCCACCCTATCTAATCCTCTGATCGTCTTGTATGTCTCTATTAAATCCCCTCTTAGCCTTCTTCTCTCCAATGCGAACAGTCCCTCAGCCTTTCCTCATAAGGCTTTCCCTCCAGACCAGGCAACATCCTGGCAAATCTCCTCTGCACCTTTTCCAATACTTCCACATGCTTCTAGTAATTAGCGTTTGTGAAAACTGCCACATGTTTTCAGCTTTGTGACCATGTTAGTTCAAAGGGGTGACTCCAGTGACTGACCTCATTGAGCTTGACCCATGTTGCTGACCTGTTTGTTGACCCACGTTTGTTTCCCTATGTCTGCTTCCCGCGCATGCACGTGTGCATGCGCGAGCACATACACACACACACACACACACACTCACACACTCACTCACTCACACACTCACTCACTCACTCACTCACACACTCACTCACTCTTCCACCTTGGGTGACTGTCTGTGTGGAGCTTATACATTCTCCCCTAATCTGTGTGGGTTTCCTTTGGGTGATCCAGTTTCCCCCCACAGTCCAAAGATATGCAGGCTAGGTTGATTGGTCATAGGAAATATGGGGTTACAGGGATAGGGTCGGAGTTGGGCATGAGTGGGATGCTCTTTGGAGGGTCAGTGCTGAATCAAAGGGCCAAATGATCTCTTTCCACACTGTAAGGATTCTGTGTTCTTGTTGAATGGTAGAACACACTTAAGGGATTAATTGTGGATCAGTGGTGCTGGAAGAGCACAGCAGTTCAGGCAGCATCCAAGGAGCTTCGAAATCGACGTTTCGGGCAAAAGTCCTGCCTTGACGAAGTTTTCCTGCTCTCTCTACAAGAAGTTTTATTCCTGATGAAGGGCTTTTGCCTGAAACGTCGATTTCGAAGCTCCTTGGATGCTGCCTGAACTGCTGTGCTCTTCCAGCACCACTAATCCAGAATCTGGTTTCCAGCATCTGCAGTCATTGTTTTTACCTAAGGGATTAATTGGCCGACCCCTGTATCCAATTTCCTTTTACATTAAAAGATGTCTTTACAGTATTCATCTGGTTTCTCCACCACCTCAGTACAAAACCTCAGCATTTCCACATTGCAAACCGAATGGTAAAAACTCATTGCCATCTCGATAGTGGAGCCAAGCATAAAAATGTCCATGCATTCTGACATGTTGTGTAAATAGAATATTTATTAACTTCATTCAGGAACATCCAGTAGACCAAACTGTTACTGATTTGATGTTGATCAAATGTTTTCTTTCCCAAAAGGTGAATAATAACCCCTAGAAAGGAAGGGCTTTTATTATTTTAAAGTTGTATATGTTTGTGATAACGAGGAAAAATGTGCTGTTTGACGTAAATTGGACTGCACATTTCTCCTCAGTAGTCCAGTATTAAGGAAGCCTTGACAGTGCTTTTGTACTCAAAGTGTACAAAAACTAATGTGTGCTGCCTTCATTCACTATAATTCCTTTACTCACAGGATTGATGGCTTTGTGTAACAACTTGTCAGGCAGGGTATGAGAGGTATTCAAATAAAAGAAAAGATAATCCTGGGACATTTAAATCAGAGTTGCATTGCCTCACCAGGACAACTCAACCAAACTGATGAGCAGAATATCTTCAGCTTACCCTGGCCTTTTTAGTTTTTACATCAGCGAGTGTGGAAGTGCTGATGCTTCCATGCAATCCATTTGTTCATCTCATTTTTGTTCCTTCAGATCTGCGTTCTTTTGCCACGGTTTATTCAACTTTGCCCAATTAACTCCAGGTTACTGTTGCTAACAGTTTATTATTTATTCATTCCCAGGATAAGGGCATCACTGGCAATGCCAGCATTTATTGCCCATTCCTAATTGCCCCACATGGCAATTAAGAGTCAACCACATTGCTGTGGGTCTGGAGTCAAATGTAGGCCAGACCGGGTAAGGTGGAAGATTACCTCTCCTAAAAGGCATTAGTGAACCAGATGTTTATCTTTCCAACATTGGATTCATGGTCATCTTAATTCCAGACTTTTATTGTATTCAATTCCCATCATCTTCCCTGGCAAGATTCCAACCAGTGTTCCCAGAACGTTACCTGGGTCTCTGGATTCATGGTCCAGTGGTAAAACCACTAGGCCATCATCTCCCCATCAAGTGTTTTATTGCAAATGCCCTTGAGTTAATCACGGAAAATGGAATTAGTGGACATGGTTTATATGTTGATTCAGTTTTAACCAATACTGCTCTAAAATCCTCTTGTGTGTTGATCAGATTTGCAGGTCGACCAGGTGCCTATACCAAGCTGTTTCACAGGTGGAGACTGGAGGAGGTACTAATCCATTATCTTTGTTTTCTTGCTTGATATGCTACAGTTGTGTTCGTCCCTTTCAAATTGCTAACACAGTGCAAGGGAAAAAACAGTCATGCTACAGTGCAGGGCAATTAATGAGCAGTTAATGGAAAGTTTGAAGAAAGATGAGCTTATTTTCATTTGGCCTTTCAGCGATATTTCTCAATAATATCAGTGTTAAACATGCAGATGCAACTGAATCTGTATTCCATCTGATGACACAACTATTAGTTTACGGGAGCAGAAGATGTCTGATTTTCAGAGTTCAAATGTTTGAAACAAGTGCAGCATCCAAATTCTTTCTTGTTGTGAATGTGTTGCATTATAAGTTAAAAGGATGACTTTTCCCAATACCACTATGCTGATGTGAAGGAAATATACAAACTGTCCCAATCCTTTTATTAGAATGTGGGAAAAAAGAACGAAGAACAATACAGCACAGGAATAGGCCCTTTGGCCCTCCAAACCTGCGCTAACACATTTTGCCCTTCCGTACTTCACTTACAGGATCCGTATCCCTCTATGCCCTTCCTATTCATGTATTTGTCCAGGTGCTTCTTTAATTGCTATTGCATCTGCTTCCACTACCTCCTCTTGCAGCACGTTCCAGGCACTCACCACCCTTTATGTAAAACATGTGTCTGGCATATCTCTTTTAAACCTCTCCCCCACCCTGTACTTTAAACCTGGTGATCCCTAGTAATTGGGAGAAAGTGAGGACTGCAGATCAGATTGAGAGTGAGCTGGTGGAAAAGCACGGGCAGCATCCGAGGAGCAGGTGAATCGACTTTTCAGGCATAATCCCTTCATGAGAAATGACCATGATATAATTCCTCATTCCTGATGAAGCGCTTATGCCCGAAACATCGATTCTCCTGCTTCTCAGATGCTGCCTGACCTGCTGTGCTTTTCCAGCACCACACTCATGATTCTGATCTCCAGCATCTGCAGTCCTCGCTTTCTCCGAGTTGATTTCAATCCTACTGTGAATCCTCTTCCAAGGAAGCCTACCTTGAAAAGGTTCTCCTCCTCTTGGTATTCCTGATGAAGGGCTTATGCCCAAAATGTTGATTCTCCTGCTCCTCGGATGCTGCCTGATCCCCTAGTAATTGACCTCTCCACCCTGGGAAAAAATCCTCATACTTTCCACTCTATCCACACCATTCGCAAGCTCATAAACTTCTATCAGGTTGCTCCCCCGCAACCTCCTGCATTCCAGCCCCAATCTACTCAAATATTTCATCATAATCTCTCTGTTACAGCATTACGCTCAAATAATGACTTCCGAGTTCAATGCATTCTTCAGTGTAGCTGATGTCTCTGTTCTCCATTTGTCACTCCTTTTACCAGAAGAATTTTTTAAAATTAATTTGTGAGATGTGGATATCATTTCCTTGGTCAGCATTCATTACCCATCCCTAATTGCCCCTGGGAAGGTGCAGATGAGGTTCCCTGAATATCTACAGTCCATTTGGTGTAAGTAGATGCACAATGTCGTGAGGGAGGGATTTCCAGAATTTTGACCCCTTGATATGTAGGTTAGGTGCATTAGTCAGAGGTAAATCTAGAGCAATAGGGGAGGGGAATGGGTCTGGTTGGGTTACTCTTCGGAGGGTCGGTGTGGACTTGTTGGGCCAACTGGCCTGTTTCCACACTGTAGGGAATCTATGAAATTCTAACACTGAAAGAAACTTGATATAATTCCAAATCCAGATGATGAGTGGCTTTTAGGGGAAGTAGCAGGTGGTGGTGCACCCAAAAATCTGATTTTTTTTGCCCACCTAGATGGTAGTGCTCCTGGGTTTGGAAGGTGCTGCCTGAGGATCTTTGATGAATTTCTACAACGAATCCTGTAGATGGTACACACTGCTGCTCCTAAGCATCCGTAATGGAGGTTGTGGATGTGGTGCCAATCAACTTGTCTGCTTCGGCCTGGATGGTTTCAAGCTTCCTGAGAGTTATTGGAGCTGTATCCATCCAGGCAAGTGGTGGTGCTCCATCACATCTGCAGATGGTGGGCAGATTTCAGGCAATCAGGAGGTGAGTTACTCACCATAGTATTCCCAACTCTGGCGCCATGTTATGCCACAATCATCTGCCTCACATCTTCTGCAGCTTTGACCTCTACCATCCAGGTTGTCAGGGTTGACTTTCCTGCCCTTCTTGTTCCATTTTCCCCTCCAGAAGACATCTCTATCACCTATCAGAAACAGCCAAATGGTTGATCTATTTTCTTTTCTCGATGTCACTTTTCACAGATCCTTTTGCCGTTGCAATTTCATGCAAGCATTCAGATTTCAAAGGCCTTTCTGAGGTGTGAAGTGGATATAGTGTAGGATTTTATGAATTTTTTTTTGTCCCTTGTTGGAAGTTTTCTGGTCTGACCGTACCCAAGGGAACCATTTGGGGAGCTGATTGGAGAAACCAATTATGCTTGAAATGTTGTAGCTGCTTTGAGTGTAATCCTAGCATCCTACATGTCATGCATGTATTTAATGCTTCCGTATACTTTATGTAATCTGATAAATCTTTACCTCTTATTTGACACAGTGTCACCCCAGTGGCTGCCTAATCGACCTGTGCATGCAGATGGGTATCATTATGGTCCTGAAGCAAATGTGGAATAACTTCATGGAGCTTGGCTATCCGTAAGACCTTTCATTTTCAACCTCGGCTGGAAAACCAATTAAAATGAACTCCGTGTGACATTGAGCGCTTAATTCCCTCTAGTTTGCATCCCAGATGCTATATTTAGAATACGTTTCCTCTTGCCGACCACAAAACCTTGACTGATGCGAAATAGAATCACTCACTGACAGAGACAGGTTTTTTAAAAGAATATTGCATTCATGAATGCATTTGGGATGAATAAAATTCACACATGTTCAAAGTTACGTGAATCAGGTGACCCTAATTTTTATTGAGCTTTCTCAACCTCCAGTCCAAAAATCCCCCAAATCAGGAGTAAATTAGGCAGTTGCCAAATCCCCACACACCACCCATTTGCAACATCACTTCCAGTGCATGATGGGAAGGTGCCAATGTTGGCCTGGGGGGGGTGGTGGAGGGGGGTAAAATCAGAAGTCACATGACACCAGGTTATAGTCCAGCAGGTTTATTTGAAATCACAAGCTTTCGGAGCTTTCGAAATCACCTGGCCCCTTCATCAGGTGAAGTCACTTCACCTGGCATCATGTGACTTTTGACTTGCTATGCACATAGGACAGAATGGTGTAAGCAAAAAGGAAGCAGTGTCCTTTTTGGTATTTGCCGACCAGGTCTGATTGTAGCATTGTGCTCCATCAGCGACAGTTCCAGCAGGGTTTGGAGAGAGAGTGCAGGAAAGATTCACAGGAGCAACCCCAGGAAAGAGGGACTTCTGATATCTGCATAAGTTGGAGAAGCTACTGCTCTGCTTGAGAGGGAGAGAAGGTCAAGGGAGATTTAATAGAGGTGGTCAAAATCATGGGTTTAAACAGTAGAGATAGGGAGAAACTCTTTGGTGGAAGAGGTAAGAATCAAAGGTCACCGATTTCAGATGATTGGTTAAAGGTCCCAAGTCAACTCGAGGGAAAATATTTTAATCTAGCAGCTGGTTAAGATCTGGAATGCGCTGTCTTGGAGTGTGGTGGAATTTAGGTAATTAAATTTTTTTAAATTCAGTCACCGGATAAGGTTGTCGCTGGCTAAGCCAGCATTTCTTGCCCCATTCGAAATTGCCCAGAGGACAATTAAAGAGTTAATCACATTGCTGTGGGTCTGGAGTTACATGTAGGCCAGACCAAGTAAGATGGCAGTTTCTTACCTGAAAGGACATTGGTGAACCAATTGGTTTTCTTGAACAATTAACAATGGATTAATGATCTTCGTTAGACTTTTCTCCCCCCAAACAAACTGAACTCAAACTCCACCATCTGCAATGGTGGGATTTATTGTTTTCTTGAACAATTAACAATGGATTAATGATCTTCGTTAGACCTTTCTCCCCCCAAACAAACTGAACTCAAACTCCACCATCTGCAATGGTGGGATTTGAATCTGGGTCCCCAGGACATTGCTTGGGTTCCTCAAGTCTGGTGACTTTACCACTTAGCCATTAACCCTCCCTATAAGCATTGCCACAGAAAAGGGTTAAAGAGCAAAAGGACAAAAAACCTGGGTGTGGAGCATGCTTAATTGGTGGGGGTGATGACATAATGATGATGTGATTGGACCAGAAACCCAGACTACTGGTCTGCAGGCATGGGTTTGAATCCCTCCTGGTAGCTAAAGAAATTTGAAATCAATAAAAATCTAGATTTAAAAGCTAGCCTAATGTGACATGTGACTATTTTTCTAAAAATGTATCGAATTCACTCATGTCCTTCCTTTAGTGGAAGAACCTACCAATCTACATGAATACGCTTTATGCTCGAGCCCTGGGAAGCGCTGTCGAACAAACAGACCCAGGGGTCTGTTGACAGATGCATCACAGGTAAACCAGGTCGTAAAGAAGATGTTTGGTATGCTTGCCTTCATGGCTCAGATCATTGAGTACAGGCGTTTGGACGTCATATTGAGGTGGTACAGGACATTGATGAAGTCACTGTTGGAATACTGTGTACAATTTTGGTCACTGTGCTATAGGAAGGATATTATTAAATTGGAGAGGGTGCAGAGAAGATTTACCAGGATGTTACCAGGACTGGAGGGTTTGAGTTATAGGAGTAGGCTGGGACTTTTTTCACTGGAGCGTCGGAGGTTGAGGGGTGACCTTTTGGAGGTTTATAAAATCATGAGGGGCACGGATAAGGTGAATAGCAAAGGTCTTTTTTTCCTAGGGTGGGGGAATTCAAAACTAGAGGGTGAGAGAAGAAAGATTTAAAAGGGACCGGATGGACAACTTTTTCACACACTTTGTGGTTCGTATGTGGAATCGACCGCCAGGGGAAGTGGTAGATGCAGGGACAATTACATTTAAAAGACGTTTGGTTAAGAACGTGAATAGGAAAGGTTTGGAGGTATATGGGCCAAACACAGGCAGGTGGGACTCGATCAGTTTTGATAAACTTGGTTGACATAGACAAGTTGAAGCAAAGGGTCTGTTCCCATGCTGTATGATTCTCTAACTGTCTAACTTTGAAGTTGGAACCATCCAAAATCTCCAACTGTAGCTTGGACTTGGGGGCTAGCTCAGAGGGTGCCAAATGCCAGGTAATTGCACATCGGATGTTTCAGCTTCCCGGACAATTCTAAGAGAGTCAGCTACATCAGAACATCGTCACGGTCTTGACACCTAACTCCCATCTAGACTGCTGAAGCAATGGTCTTACTCTCGGGTGATCTGGGCCTGTGTTTATTAATAGACTGTTTGTGAATGTAAGGATGCTGAGCAGGAGGCTCAGAGCTGGAAAGAGGCTAACATTAATGGAACTTGACAGATGACCAGAAGAAGGGCCTGTGCCCGAAACGTCGAATCTCCTGTTCCCTGGATGCTGCCTGACCTGCTAGCAATAAAGTTTCAACTTTGATCTCCAGCATCTGCAGACCTCACTTTCTCCTCGAAGATGACCAGCATTCCCTTGGATTTTCATACCAGCTGTGTGCATGCTTCCAGAATCACAGTGCCAATGCTAATCCTGTGAGTGGAAGATCAGGGCGTTACACATGACACCACTGCCATCATTGACACCATCTTCAATGCCTAAGCCATAATATTATCTAGTATTAGAAAACAATGTTATTGTCTTCTGGGCACATTTCTCTTCTAAGGCAGGGACAGTGCACGGATCATTTGAACTTTCCCAGAAAAGTGCCTAGAGAACTGTGCAAAGCGCCAGCGACCTGGGTTCAATTCCAAGCTCAGGTGACTGTCTGGACTTTGCATGTCCTCCCACAGTCCAAAGATGTGCATGTTAGGTGGATTGGCCATGCTAAATTGCCCAGAGTGTACAGGCATGTGTAGGCCAGGTGGGTTAGCCATGGGAAATGCAGGGTTACAGGGATAGAGAGGAAGGCTGAGTCTGTGTGACATGCTGCACACAGGGTCAGTGCAGACTTGATAGGCCAAATGACATCTTCCCGCACTGTAGGGATTCTATGAGTTCATCAGTCAGTCATGCAACTACACCTGCAGTCTTTCAAAGTTGGGCAAATGGGTTTAGCCTTCAGGCAACATACACCAAAACAAAGAGAAGAGTAGCAAGAGTAAAGGATGAACAATCCCCTTGACTAGGCAAAAGTGAGGACTGTAGATGCTGGAAACCAGAGTTTAGATCAGAGTGGTGCTGGAAAAGCACAGCAGGTCAGGCAGCATCCGAGGAGCAGGAAAATCGATGTTTTGGGCAAAAGCCCTTCATCATGAATGAGGAATTATATCATCCTGCTTATGTATGAGGGACATAAAGTAAACTAAGATACTGAAAATGCTGGATATTGAGACTAAGAAAAATAAAGAATCATTCTGGTGTCAAAATATCAACTCTGTTTCTCTCTGTATAGATGCTACTAGACCTGTTGAGTTTCTCCAGCATTCTGTGTTTATGTGCCAAAGACTACACTGTTCTAACTTGATAACACAACTTTATTGAATGTAGATTGTGAAATATATTTTCATGCCCAGTGGTGTGTAAAAGAGGTGGAGGAAAACAATGAATGAAAGACTGACAGATTGCTGTGTGATATTAATACACTGCAATTTTGTTGCTGGGCAGAAAATAGTCTAGTTACTGCAGCTCCCCCCGCCCCCCCCCCCCCCCCACCCTCCCCTTGACCTCCCTCTATATGGACCTGTCAGTATCCTGTTTGGCCAGAAGCAGTGTTGGCCTATTGACCTCCCCATTCTCCTCCCTGCACCATGTTCCCAGGATCACGAGCGTGGAACTAAGGTACATACAAAATTTGAGGCCCAGCTCCCTCGGTTATGGAACAGGAGCTGGACCCCCTGCACAACCAACTTGGACGTGGAACATCAACACCTTAAAGTTGCAGAAAACACAAGGGACCTGGTTGGGTTGGGTGGAGGAGGGGTGGGGAGGTTGCTCTCATGAACCAACGTTATGTTTTGTTGGATGGAATTGTTATGTGGAACACCGTCCATGCCATACCCCCAATGGGAAAGACAAGGGCAACTACCAAGGGTCGTCCGGGTGCCAGGATGAGGCAGTGCTTTTGTGTGTGCCTCGGAGGGGTCATCGATCTTGGCGCTGCATGTGAAAGACAGTACCCTCTAACAGAGCAACACCATCCTGGAGGGACAATGGTAATTTTTGTATTCAGTTCCTGCAGTAAGACTTAAACCCACAGCTTTCTGAGCCAGAAGTCAGTGTTACCAACTGAGCAATAGTTTGTCAATGTTACTGGTGCAAACATTAAATTAGGAAGTGCACCATCTGAATACTTGCTTCAACAGAACAAAGTTTAATTTACATCCAATGCATGTCATCATTGCTACCATTAAGAATGCTGGCTCTGTGCGAATTGTGGCAAGATATTTAATTTTCATGATTAACGATGATCAATTGGATTTGTAAAAACAAAAGTCTACTATTAATTTGTTAAATGTAGGAAAACTGAAGACCTAAGAGTAAGTAGGATATTAAAAACTTTTCTTTGTGTTGTACAATTGCCAGGAGCAATTTTCAGTTCTTAAATGGTGCAGCTCCAACTTCCTTGCAAAGTCTGCCATTTAGTGGTAAGAAGTGGTAGTGCAGTTGGTCTCATTGAACTTGGAATAAAACCATTGACACAACCTTTTTGCATTTTCCACGTTCAAGGCATTCAAGTTTGCTAAGCTCACAACCCAGAGAGATATACTCGCATTTTACATGTATTTCATGTCTGGAAAATTTAATACAGTGAAGCTCCAAGGTGTGAATTTGCTTGTGACTTTCTGAACGCAGTGGTAGCCTCTCTGCGTCTGGATTCAGTTAATGCTTGCCTGCTTATGTATGAGAGACATAAAGTAAACTAAGATACTGCAAATACGGGAGATTGAGACTAAGAAGAAATAAAAAATCATTCTGGAGTCAAAATATTAACTCCGTTTCTCTCTCTATAGATGCGTTTCTCCAGCATTCTGTGTTTTATGTGCCAAAGACTACACTGTTCTAACTTGATAACACAACTTTGTTGAATGTAGATTGTAAAATATATTTTCATGTCCAATGGTGTGTAAAAGAGGTGGAGGAAAACAAAGAATGAAAGACTGACAGATTGCTTTGTGATATTAATATGCTGCGATTTTGTTGCTGGGCAGAAAATAGTTTAGTTACTGCAGTAACTTCCTGATCTGTTCAGACTGTTACAGAATTGGTGGTCACGTCGGAAGGTGAAGAAAGCGGGTCACAGTGTGGAGAATAAAGTATATTTACCTCAGTGGGAAAAGGATTGGAATCTGCAGCCCATGAACATTCATGGCCTAATAGATGAATACCTAGAAATGGGTAAGACCCAGAATATGAGCAATGTATTTTAGCCTAATATTTCTGAATAAAGAGTCTCATGTTTTTGATTATATATTGTCAAATTTCAGTATGTAACATTGAACACTATCCCTTATCAATCAAGGTAGCACCATAACACACCATTTTGAGAGTGTGATCTGTTGTGATTAGATTAGATTGGAATCCCTACAGTATGGAAACAGGCCCTTTGGCCCAACAAGTCCACAGTGACCCTCTGAACAGTAGCCCACCCAGACCCATTCTCTGACCCTACACTGACTAATGTACCTAACACTACGGGCAATTTAGCATGGCCAATTCACCTGACCTGCACATCTTTTGGATTGTGGGAGGAAACCGGAGCACCCGGACGAAACCCACGCAGACACTGGGAGAATGTGCGAACTCCACACAGACGGTCGCCCGAGGTTGGAATGGAACCCTGGTCCGTGGCGCTGTGAGGCCATGTTTTTATGTTAAGTGTGCATTTCATGGTCAATCACAGGTAGACCATAGACACAGATGTTAATTGCTGGCTCTGAGACTTAGAAGGGAAAGGGGGAGAGGAGGAGAGCGCTAGTTATAGGAGACTCTCTAGTTAGAGGGACGGACAGGCGGTTCTGTGGGCATGGGCGAAACTCTCGGATGGTTTGTTGCCTCCCGGGTGCCAGGGTCCGAGACGTCCCGGACCGAGGTATTTAGATAGACACATGAACAGGCAGTGATTAGAGGGACATGGATTACATGCACCAGATGGGATTAGTTTCAAATGGCAACATTGTCAACAAAGATATAGTGGGCTGAATGGCCTGTTTCTGTACTATACTGTTTTATGTTCTATTCCAAAACCATCAGTCCCAACTGATTTCAATTGACCTTATGGCCATTCCTTTGAGATCACTGAATTTTTATATATCTAGTTTCTTGTCCATCCCAATTTCCATTGTTTTACCATACTTGGTTGCATTGCCATCAATTTGCGTCATTAGCTCCACAATTCATTTTATGAATCCCTCCACCTTTAAGGAATATTTTTATATTTGCTCCTGGGACATGGGCATCGCTGGCTGGGCCAGCATGCTCCCCCTATCCTTAGTTGTCCTTGAGAAGGTGACGTTGAGCTATATTCTTGTAGATGCAGTCTATTTCGTAAGGCCACCTGCCATGCCATTAGGGACGGAATTCCAGGATCTTGAACCAGTGACACTGGACGAACAGTGATATATTTCCAAGTCAGGATGGTGAATGGCTTGGAGGGGAACATGCAGGTGGTCATGTTCCTCTGTATCTGCTCATCATTTGGGAGGGAAGTGGTCTTAGGTTTGGAAGGTATTGACTAAGGGGCCATTAGACCATAAGAAATAGGAACGGGGGAGGCTGTTTGGCCACTCATGCGTGGTCCACCATCCAATAGGTCTTGGGGAATTTCTACATTGCAACTTGTAGATGTCACTGCTGCCACTGAGTGTCACTGGTGGAGAGAGTGGGTGTTTGTGAATGTGGTGTCAATCAAGCAGGCAGCTTTGTCCCGGATAGTGTTTGAGGAGTCAGGAGGTGAGTTATTCATTGTAGAATTCCTAAGCTCCGATCTGCTTAGTATTTGTATGGCTAGTCCAGTTCAGTTTCTGATCAATGGTAAACTCAGAGTTATTAAAAGCTACCTCTTTAACCAAGTATATGATCATGCTACCTGAATTCGATTCCAGCCTCAGGCTAATGTGGAGCTTGCACATTCTCCCCATGTCTGCGTGGGTTTCCTCCTGCTGCTCCGGTTTCCTCTCACAGTCCAAAGATGCGCAGGTTCGATGGCCATGCTAAATTGCTCCACAGTGTCCAGGGATGTGCAATCCAGGTGGATTAACCATGGGAAATGCAGTGTTACAGGGACAGGGTAACAGAGTGGGTCTGGATGGGATAGTCTTTGTGAGGATTGGCATGGACTCAATGGGCCAAATAGCCTACTTCCACACTGAAGGGATTCTATGATCTGTGCTGGTAATGTTTTTCTTTTTTCTTTCATGGCCAGGTCAGGCTCATCCCTAACTGCCCTTGAGTTACGCACTGGAGTGCTGTGTGCAGTTTTGGTCTCCTTTACCACGTATGGAGTCAGCTATTACGAGGGGGCATAGCTTTAAATTAAGGGGGGGTAGATATAGGACTGATGTTAGGGGTAGGTTCTTCACTCAGCGAGTCGTAAGTTCATGGAATGCCTTGCCAGTAGCAGTGGTGGACTCTCCCTCTTTATGGGCATTTAAGCGGGCATTGGATAGGTATATGGAGGATAGTGGGTTAGTATAGGTTAGGTGGGCTTGGATCGGCGCAACATCGAGGGCCAAAGGGCCTGTACTGCGCTGTATTCTTCTATGTTCTATGTTATCTGTATTTCTCTATTAGCTGTTACAGGTAGCAAAGTTTTAACTTTACATTACCGCGCTGTCAACTTTTATTAGAGTGTCAAAAATAACTATTGATGGAAAGTAGTTTTAATCTTGCGTCCTTCTCCCATTTTAACTTCAGAAGATTGTGCCTGAACAGTTTTTGTTCTTTCATGAGTTGTGGGTGCTGCTGATAAGGCAAGCATTTGTTGTCCATCCCTAATTGCCCTTGAGCTGAGAAGAATTGAAAGTCAACCACATTTCTGTGGGTCTGGACCAGTCTGAGGAAGGATGGTAGATTTCCTTCCCTAGAGGGCATAACAAATTCGATGAGGTTTTTAAAACTCAATCAAACAATGTTAGTTGCTGTGGTCAGTTACTGAAGCTAATGTTTGATTCAGAATTTAATTGCTTGATTTTGAAATTCTACCACTTGCCATGGTCGGATTTGAGCCCATGCCTCCAGACCATTACCTGAGTTTCTCGAGTATTACTGTCATTGTCACTATGCTACCACATTTCCTGACTGCTACATGGATGAGAATTTTACAATTTCAGGAAAGGTGCAGGTCATTCAGCCTATCTTGTCAGGGGTAGCTTTTCGAAAGTACTATTCTGGGGAGGAGATGACCTAATGGTATTACCATTGGACCGTTAATCCCGAGACTTGGGTAATGTTCTGAGGGTAGAGCAGTGGATGTAGTGTACATGGGTTTTAGTAAGGCATTTGATAAGGTTCTCCATGTTAGGCTTATGCGGAGGTCAGGAGGCATGGGATAGAGGGAGATTTGGCCAATTGGATAGAAAACTGGCTAACCGGTCGAAGGCAGAGAGTGGTGGTAGATGGTAAATATTCAGCCTGGAGCCCAGTTACAAGTGGAGTTCCGCAGGGATCAGTTCTGGGTCCTCTGCTGTTTGTAATTTTTATTAATGACTTAGATGAGGGAGTCGAAGGGTGGGTCAGTAAATTTGCAGATGATACGAAGATAGGTGGAGTTGTGGACAGTGAGGAGGGCTGTTGTTGGCTGCAGAGGGACTTAGATATGATGCAGAGCTGGGCTGAGGAGTGGCAGATGGAGTTCAACCCTGCCAAGTGTGAGGTTGTCCATTTTGGAAGAACAAATAAGAATGCGGAATACAGGGTTAATGGTAGGGTTCTTAGTCAGGTGGAGGAACAGAGGGATCTTGGGGTGTATGTACATAGATCTTTGAAGGTTGCCACTCAGGTGGATAGAGTTTGTAAGAAGGCCTATGGAGTATTATCGTTCATTAGCAGAGGGATTGAATTCAAGAGTCGTGAAGTGATGTTGCAGCTGTACAGGACTTTGGTTAGGCCACAGTTGGAGTACTGTGTGCAGTTCTGGTCGCCTCACTTTAGGAAAGATGTGGAAGCTTTGGAGGGGGTGCAGAGAAGATTTACCAGGATGTTGCCTGGAATGGAGAGGAAGTCGTACGAGGCTAGGTTGAGAGTTCTCGGCCTTTTCTTGTTGGAACGGCGAAGGATGAGGGGTGACTTGATCGAGGTTTATAAGATGATCAGAGGAATTGATAGAGTAGACAGAAACTTTTTCCCTGGGTACAACAGAGTGTTACAAGGGGACATAAATTTAAGGTGAAGGGTGGAAGGTATAGGGGAGATGTCAGGGGTGGGTTCTTTACCCAGAGAGTGGTGGGGGCATGGAATGCGCTGCCTGTGGGAGTGGCAGAGTCAGAATCATTGGTGACCTTTAAGCGGCAATTGGATAGGTACATGGATGGGTGCTTAAGCTAGGACAAATGTTCGGCACAACATCGTGGGCCGAAGGGCCTGTTCTGTGCTGTATTGTTCTATGTTCTATAATCTAAGATGCCTATTGTTCAAATTCAGATCTTCGCTGGAGATTTTAACAATGTACAAATAAACTTGATAAAGATAATTGTTGATCTATAAGAAATGACAACTTTTACACATGAATTATGTGTGAAAGAAAAATATATAAAATTGAAATACAAGGTTTATAGAGCTACAATTATTCAACAATAATTTATAGTTTAGATTGAATTTCATTGCACATTTACACTGACTTCACAAAATAGGCTGCATTTTCTGGTATTTACCGTGTCTGTTGTAAGTTTAACTAATGTAACATTTTCCTCAAAATAAGTTTAGAGCTCAAATATATTTGAAAGATATTCTATTACAGAAGAAAATTGTTATGATTCCCGATTGTTGATGTTGTTACTGGACAAGCCAGATCCCAGAGTGAAACTTGGCTTGATAGATCATATTTTAAGACCATAAGACAAAGGAGCGGAAGTAAGGCCATTCAGCCCATCGAGTCCACTCCGCCATTCAATCATGGCTGATGGGCATTTCAACTCCACTTAAAGGCAAAACATCATATCTTAACAACCCTATATCCATTTGGGTGGCAACTTTGAGGGATCTTTGTACTTGCACACCCAGATCCCTCTGTCCTCCACACTGCCAAGAATCCCGTCTTTAATCCTATATTCAGCATTTGAGTTCAACCTTCCAAAATGCATCACTTTGCATTTATCCAGGTTGAACTCCATCTGCCATTTCTCAGCCCAGCTCTGCATCCTGTCTATGTCACACTGCAACCTGCAGTAGCCCTATATACTATCGACGACACCTCCAACCTTTGTGTCATCTGCAAATTTACTAACCCATCCATCAACCTCATCATCCAAGTCATTTATAACATACAAAGAGCAGAGGCCCAAGAACAGAGCCCTGCAGGACACTACTCAACACTGACCTCCAGGCAAAATACTTTCCATCTACAACCACTCTCTGCCTTCTGTCAGCCAACCAATTCTGAATCCAGATAGCCAAACCTCCTTATATCCCATACTTCCTGACTTTATGAATGAGCCTACCATGGGGAACCCTATCAAATGCCTTGCTGAAATCCAAATACACCACATCCACTGCTCGACTGTTGTCGACCTGTCTTGACACGTCCTCAAAGAACTCAATAAGATTTGTGAGGCATGACAGGCCCTCACAAAGCCATGCTGACTGCCTTTAATTACACTATGCCTTGCCAAATAGTCATTAATCCTGTCCCTCAGAATTCTTTCCAATGTTTAGTAGAACACCATTCTGTCAGTTTCATTGGCCAAACTAGTCACTTGACGTAGATCTTGCCTCTTATAGAATCCCTACAGAGCAGAAAGAGGCCATTTGGTCCGTCGGGTCTGTAACTACCCTCCCAAGAATATCCCATGGAGACCCACCTTCCAACGCCATCGCTGTGGCAATTGCTTTGTAGAACACCTCCGTTCTCTCCACAAAAATGACTTTTAGCTTCCAGATGCCTGCCACTTCAACACACCAAGGTGTCCTCTGTCTCCGACTGACAGTATTCCAGTGAAGGTCAGCGCAAGCTGGAGAAGCATCATCTCATTTCCTGCTTGGGGACCCTGCAGTCTTCAGGACTCAATATTGAGTTCAATAGTTCTAAAGCCTGAATACCTTCTTCCAAGTCCTTTACCCACCCTCATGCATCAGGCCTTATCAACTCATGGGCTGTTTCAGCAGAGTCAACCATTCTCACCTACTTTTGGTCCCCATTATCAGCTTTTCACCTTCTGTGGCTTATAGTTATCCATTCCTTTGTCTATTTGACTGCTTTTCTCCCACGCTTTGCTCTGTCTCACTTAGTCTCTCACTCCTTTACCTTCTCCCTCTACCCCTTTGATGATACATGCATTGGAGGTGGTGCAGCAAACTATCACTATCGTAGTCCCGGTAATAGGGAGTTGTCTGATAATGAGAGGCTGAGTAAACTGGTTCCAAATTCTCTGGAGTTTCGAAGAATGAGAGGTGAAACGTCATGTGATTCTGAAAGGGCTTAATAGGGTAGACTCTGAGCAATTGTTTCCATTGGTCTTTTCCCTTATCCATTCCTGGGATGTGGATATCTCTGGCTAGGCCAGAATTTATTGCCTCTCCCTAATTGCCCAGAGGACAGTTAAGAGTTAACTACATTGCTGTGAGTCTGGAGCCACATGTAGGCCAGACCTGGTAAGGATGACAGTTTTCTTCCCTAAAGGATATTACTGAACCATATGGGATTTTCCAACAATCAACAATAGATTCTGAGAAATAGAGTTGAAACCCAGGATCAACCTTGATCCCACAACAAAATAGCAGCCTGGAGGGGCTGAATGGTCTATTTCTGCTATTGTTTCTTGTGATCAATGCAAATGGCACAGATTCATATATTCAATGTGTTACTAGTTGAATAATTTGTGTTAGTTTTTGATGATATAAACAGTGCTAATTGTGATTCTCATTTCCATCTAGTTTTACAGTTTGGCTTCACAACGATATTTGTTGCTGCCTTCCCATTGGCTCCACTCCTTGCTCTCCTCAACAATATTATTGAAATAAGGCTGGATGCTTACAAATTTGTCACACAGTGGAGGCGACCGCTACCTGCAAGAGCCATGGATATCGGTAATCCAATCAGAGCCATAGACAGTAATATCCCCATGTGACAATGTGCCATGGATATCGGTAATCCAGTCAGAGCCATAGACAATAATATCCCCATGTGACAATGTGCCATGGATATCGGTAATCCAAGCAGAGCCATAGACAGTAATGTCCACATGTGACAATGTACCATGGATATCGGTAATCCAGTCAGAGCCATAGACAGTAATATCCACATGTGGCAATGTGTTGCTCTCCAAGATACAGAATGAACTGTCAGCTTTGTATTGTGAAGATCTGGTCGAATATCTGTATCTCCTCCTTTGTTAAAGCTGCTGCTGAATGTTTGGTTTGCCTTAATTCTGCAGAAGTCTAAATGTCGGAAGACTTTGAATGTATCTATCAAACTGAAGGAGCTTTCTTCCACTTCCTCATCTGGACAGGAAACCTGAGTGCACTCCCTCACTCTCCCTCCTACTGTGTTGGCATTCTGATGCTTTCCTCTTCTAAAATGTTTTGAGATGTTTCCCATTCTTACTAAATCCTGTCCATGTTGAGGTCCAACTTCATTATTGCAGCTTTGTATCATTGTGACATGACCAGTGCGCTATTCCTTGTTGCTTCCTAATTTGTGAATCTGACTCTGAAAGCCTACACTTTATAACATCTCAGTAGAACTACTTTGTGATTGACTCTGTTCTCTCTGACCGTTTTCAAACCTGAATTCTTAAGTGACTTGGTTCACTGCCTTGGCTTTCCAGGAAATGAGTGCCATTAGATTCTTTTCAATTATCAGTTCATTTGTCCATCAATCTAGACAAAAGAGAAAGGGGAACAGTGCTTCCTGGTTTTCCATGCAGATTATTTCTGGCACTATCTTTCAAGTGTGTGGTGTCTCACAGGTAAATCTTAAAGGACTCTAGCTGCCTAGATTGTAGAAGCCAAGTGGTGCTTTATGGAGTATTCTAGCCAAACTATATTTTGAAAGTAAAGTTTAAGGATATCAGACAGAACAAAATCTCTCCAAAGTTCAAACCGACTCAAAAAGATTGTGCCTCTCGCACTATCTCCAGATCAGGAAGGTAGGAGCTGAAATAGGCCATTCAGCCTCATCTGCCTGTTCTATCATTTGGTAAAATTACTGGCTGATCTGAGATGCAGCTCATACCATTGATGCTCACTTTGGCTCAAGAGTGAGAATTGGAAAGGTTTAGGGAAACAGTTCCAAAGCTAATGATCCAAGTGCAGTCACCAATCGAGCAGATAAGATCAGGGATGCTAAAGAACCTAGAAAAAGGGGAATACAAATCCAAGTGGGTTGCAGTGCTGTAGGAGACTGCAATGATCAAGACAGATTTTAGAACACTAATCTGGGGCAGGAATCCTGCACTTCCCCTCTCAAGCCCCTTCCTCCATTCAACAAGATTGTGTCTGATCTGATTCCTCCTCATTCCCGCTTACTCCAATAACCTTTCACCCCTTCACTTATCAAAAATCTGTTTATCTCTGCCTGAAAAACAAATATTCAAGGACCCTGTTTCTGTTGCCTTTTATCCAAAGAGTTAAAGTCAAGGCCACGAATGTTAAAATTAACTTTGTGCTTAACCAGGAGCCACCGTAGGTTCAATGAACAAGGGTGAGAATTGAATGAGATTCAGACTGAGCTTGGATATCGACAGCCATGACTTAGATGTCCTTAGGTTCATGGAAGGTAGAATGTGGGGGATGTGGAGTGAACCAAAATTTCATTAGAATAACTTCCAACTGAAGCTTCGATAGCGCCTCGGACTAGTATTGCTCCAAAACGTAGAATCACTGTGATATGGAAGCAGGCCTTTCAGCCCAAGTAGACCATACTGACTCTCCAACAAGCATCTTAACCAGTCAACCCCCCACCCTACCCTCATAACTCTGCATTTCCCTATCGGCTAGTCCATCGAACCTGCACATCATTGGACTGAGGGAGGAAACCAGCATAGACACAGGGAAAATGTGCACACTCCACACAGGCAGTTCCCCAAGCGTGGAATCAAACCCAGGTCCCTGATGCTGTGAGGCAGCAGTGCTAACCACTGTGCCACCACACCACATGTCCAGAGGTGCATTGCTTTCTGAATCCTGCACCAAAGTCTCAGCTTGGATTGTATGATTGTGCTCTTAATTTGGGTTCAGACTAACTATGTGCTGACTCAGGGCTAATATTCACTCAGTTAATTTAGTAAAGCAGCACTGATATGATGGGACATGTGACCTCAATGTGCTGTCGAATCGCGATGTTTCTTTGAAATCAAACAGAGCCTATAGTTTAAATTTCTCAAAATTTAATTCTCTAGAACACAACTCTGGAATCACAGAATTTCAGAGCACAGATAAAGACCCTTCAGCCCATCGAGTCTATCCATGTCTATAAATGCTCACTAAACTATTCTCATTCCATTTCTAGCACCTTACCCATAGAATTGTATGTTTGGCATCACCTGTGTTCATAGTGTAACCATTCGAGCTGAATTCCAGAAGTGTGTGAGGATGCTGCATTAATAATCTATCATATGCAGAAAAGTTGCTCACCCACTTGAATGAACATTTGACAATCTGTAAAAAAAAATGAAAGAACTGTGGGTGCTGTAAATCAGAAACCAAAACAGAAATTGCTGGAAAAGCTTAGCAGGTCTGGGAGAGAAATCAAAGTTAACATTACGGTTCCAGTGACCCCCTTCCTCAGAAAGGTTCCTCTGAGGAAGGGTCACTGGCCCAAAATGTTAACTCTGATTTCTCTCACATACACTGCCAGACCTGCTGAGCTTTGCCAGCAATTTCTATTTGACAACCAATTCCTGCTCCAAATTCCTACATCAACCATGATACAAACTGTACCAAATTTTAATGCTCAGAAGAGGAAAACAAAGAGAATTGGATTTATTTTAGAAGCTCTACAGTGTGCAACCAGGTCCTTTGGCTCCACAAGTCCACACTGATCCTCTGAAGAGTATCCTGACCAGACCCATTCCCCTACATTTACCCCTGACTCATGCACCTAACCTACATATCCCTGAACACTATGGGCAATTTATCATGGCTAATTCACCTAACCTGCACATCTTTGGATTGTGGAAGGAAACCCACACAGACATGGGGAGAATGGGCAAACTCCGTACAGTCAGTCTGTCCAAGGCTGGAATTGAACCTAGGTCCCTGGTGCTATGAGGCAGCAGTGCTAACCACTGAGCTACCATGCTGCCTCATCTATTTCTCAGTTTCCTCATTTCCCCTCCCCCCACCTTGTCTCAGTCGATGCTGCCTGACCTGCTGCGCTTTTCCAGCAACACATTTCCAGCTCTGATCTCCAGCATCTGCAGACCTCACTTTCTCCTGCCTCATCTATTGTAGAGAGAAAGTTTAACAAGCATTTCTAATTCAAATGAAAAGAACCTTTTAAAACAGTATTCTTAAAGGATAGTGACTAATAAAAGGAAAGGCACAATTTCAGATGCAGTCTTTATAAGAGGAGATAGTCGTGCAGTGACAATGAGCTGGATTAGTTATTTAAAGGTCCACGCTAAAGCTCCTGAAACATGGGTTCAAATCAGATCAGCAGTAGTGTAATTTACTTCAAAGAAACAAACTTGGACTATGTAATATTGTGACCACATGTCAATAGTCACAAATGACTTTTAGGCACCTTTAAGGAAGGAAATCTGCTATTCTTACGATGCCTCTGAGTGACTGCAGACTAGCAGTAAAAAATGAATCTTAACCACTTCCCTAACCACTCTGTAAATGGACCTATACCAGTTTACAGAGGTAATTCACCATCCACTCCTTACAGATAATGAGGTATAGGTAACAAATGCAGCCCCTAAAGCTGACATGCATTTCTCAAAAGCAAAGCAAAGCTAATAGAAACAGTTTTAAACTGCTGTTTAATTTGGGCTTCCTGACAGTCACAGATACCTAATAAATATGGATGTCATCTTAGACCTAGGAGTGAAAAATGTGTTGCTGGAAAAGCGCAGCAGGTCAGGCAGCAACGAAGAGGCAGGAGAATCGACGTTTCGGGCATAAGCCCTTCCTGAAGAAGGGCTTATACCTGAAACGTCGATTCTCCTGCTCCTTGGATGCTGCCTGACCTGCTGCGCTTTTCCAGCAACACATTTTTCAGCTCTGATCTCCAGCATCTGCAGTCCTCACTTTCTCCTCGACCTAGGAGTGCTTTGCTTTACCAAAATGATGTGGAGGTGCTGGTGTTAGACTGGAAGTGAACAAGGCCACAAGTCACATGGCACTAGGTTATAGTCCAACAGGTTTATTTGAAATCACAAGCTCTCAGAGCGCTGCTCCTTTGTCAGGTGAATACTTTGTCGGCTACACTATATTGGCCGTAGTAGGACAAGAAGACAGCTTCCGCCACCTTGTCAGGGGGCATCTAAGATAGGCAATAAATACTGACCCAGCCAGCAGCACTCACATCTCCTGAATCAATAAAACAATAGCTCCCGAGAGAACACAACAGAAGACCATAAGCATGTTTCTCGATTTCAACGAAACTTGATCTTAGCAGTGATTCAAAGATGCCGGTGTTGGACTGGGGTGTACAAAGTTAAAAATCACACAACACCAGGTTGTGGTCCAACTGTCCAACAATCACCTGATGAAGGACCAACGCTCCGAAAGCTGGTGTGCTTCCAATTAAACCTGTTGGACTATAACCTGGTGTTGTGTGATTTTTAACTTTGATCTTAGCAGCACATTGTCAGAAAATCCAAAAGAAGCCAAAAAACATAAAGCATTTGTTTATCCTCCCTTTTAATACGCACAAATGAAGATTTACATGAAGTTGCTTTCTGATTACAGCTGCTTTGTGCAGTTTTACTAAGGAGTGCAGTTAGGATCAGTTGGTCTAAGATGACCTGACATAATCTGGTAAGTAGTAGCTGTTACACATTTCCAGTGAGATAGCCCAGTCAAACCAGATATGTCATTAATTAGGAGCTATTTTAGCTGCTGAAGGTTACTGTTCAGGCAAAGTAGGATAAAATCTAATGGTTACTTGAACCCAGACCTTTTAGAATCTAAATGTTATTTTAAATGTGTAATAGCCTTCAACTCTACAAATGCTAATCCCTTGGAGAAAGCAAGGACAGTTGAAGCTCCAATGGTGGTCAAATTGTTTTTTTGGCTTAAATATGGAATAGGCAACAGTGAGTCTGCAGCCTATTTGACAGTATGTTCAATTTTTGCATCTTGTATGAAAAAGAGAAATAGAGCAAAGGTTAAAATCAAAAGCTGCCGGTTGGAGCAGCCAGATTTGTTGAACCCGATGAATTTTCTGTAGCATGCATTTAAAGTTTCAATTAAATTAAAGGCAACGGGATAAGCAGGCTTAGAAGGCATTTGGGAAACTCGCCTTTATTTATCGAGTCATTGAATACAACAGCAAGGAGGATATGACGGAGCTGTGTGTGATGTTATTTAGGCTGTAGGTGGAGTACTCTGTGCACTCCTGGTCATCTCCATATAGGAAGGATGTGATTGGAGTAAAGAGGGCACAGGGGAAATTCACCAGGATCCTGATTGGCCTGGAGTGATTTGGCTAAGAAGCAGGTGTCGGGGCTATGTAAGTTTTCCTTAAAGCAGAAGAGGAGATTTGATTAAGATATCCAAAATTATAAAAGGCATAGATAGTGTAGCTAAAGAAAAACTTTTTCCCATTATTATAGGCGTTAATAAATAGGTGGCAAACATTTAAGATAAAGGCAGAAACGTGCTGTCTGAAAGTACAATAGAAGCAGGAATCCCCAAGACGTGTGAGAAGAATTTAGAT
Source organism: Chiloscyllium plagiosum (assembly GCF_004010195.1). Lineage (NCBI taxonomy): Eukaryota > Metazoa > Chordata > Chondrichthyes > Orectolobiformes > Hemiscylliidae > Chiloscyllium > Chiloscyllium plagiosum. The sequence continues at coordinate 9,811,923 of NC_057725.1, forward strand.
GATCGCTTGAACCATCATAAAATAGAAGGTCACAGGCCAGATGGAAAAAAATGGGACTAGGAAAGACAGGTGATTGCTGGTGAATGCAGGCATAAAGGCCTCTTCCCGAGATGTAAACTCTGACTTTAAAGCATGATGCCACACACAGGTGCCATATTAAATGACAACTGAAGATATTCCCTTCTTCAGCTGCACGGATGAAAAAATGTAATTAAATTGTTTGAATTTTTCCAGATTGTTTTGATGAGAATTTTGTCCCTGGATCCACGAAAGCTTGCATTTCCATAAGACCATAAGACATAGGAGTGGAAGTAAGGCCATTCGGCCCATCGAGTCCACTCCACCATTCAATCATGGCTGATGGGCATTTCAACTCCACTTACCCACATTCTCCCCATAGCCCTTAATTCCTTAAGCCCTTAATTTCAGTTTAATCTTGATCATTTGTAATCCACATTTTGGGTTTCCTTGAATTCTGCAGTCTTAGGCAAAAAATCATCAGTTAGGATAATTGACGGGATGGCTGGCTTGTCATGCAGAGTGATTCCAACAGTGTGCGTTCAATTCCTGCTTTTGTTCTCAATGTATTGGAATAATTTAGAGTTGACTATAGGAGTTAGTTGTGTCAGTATTCATTCAAATTTGGAAGAATGAGAGGTGACCTTATTGAAGCATAGTATGATTCTTGACAGGATCTTTGTGGAGAGGTTGTTTCCCCATATTGGACAATATAGTACCAGACAGCATCATCTCAGAACAAGGAGTTGCCCATTTCTGACAGAGATGAGGAGGAATTTCTTCTCTTAGAAGGTGATAATCTGGAAGTTTTTGTTGCAAACATTTCGTCCCCTGGCTAGGCGACATCATCAGTGCTTGGGAGCCTCCTGCGAAGCGCTTCTTTGATGTTTCCTCCGGTGTTTATAGTGGTCTGTCCCTGCTGCTTCCGGTTGTCAGTTTCAGCTGTCCGCTGTAGTGGTTGGTATATTGGGTCCAGGTCGATGTGTTTGTTGATGGAGTTTGTGGATGAATGCCATGCCTCTAGGAATTCCCTGGCTGTTCTCTGTCTGGCTTGCCCTATGATAGTAGTGTTGTCCCAGGCGAATTCAT
>NC_057725.1:9813195-9839704 GCF_004010195.1 Chiloscyllium plagiosum
AGCTGGAAGTTTTTGTTGCGAACGTTTCGTCCCCTGGCTAGGCGATATCATCAGTGCTTGGGAGCCTCCTGCGAAGCGGCAGGGACAGACCACTATAAACACCGGAGGAAACATCAAAGAAGCGCTTCGCAGGAGGCTCCCAAGCACTGATGATGTCGCCTAGCCAGGGGACGAAACGTTTGCAACAAAAACTTTCAGCTCGGCGAACAGAACCACAACAACGAGCACCCGAGCTACAAATCTTCGCACAAACTTTGAGGTGATAATCTGTGGAATTCTTTACCACAGAGACCTGTCAAGGCTGAGTAGACAAGATTGAGATAAATACGCTTTTAATCAGTAAGGGAGTTGAGCATTATGGGGAAAGTGCAGGAAAGTGGAGTTAAAGATTATCAGATCAACCATAATCTCATTGAATGGTGAAGCAGACTTGATTGGCGGAATGGCCTATTTCTGCTGCTACATTTGATCGCGTCAACCCATCTGTGGATATGAGGTGAGGACACATTCAGCTCAGAAAGAAATAATCTGTTGATGCTCACTTGTGTGAGGAATGTGAAGATTGAACTCTTGGATGTGATAGCAAATGTCTTGGCTCTTGACTACTACATGAAGTTAATATATTCAGGAAGGAGGGGAAAAAATAACATTGTCAGGTTATTGCTGTCGTGCCCAATTCTGAACCTTTTTCAAATGGCACTGTATTTATGGCAATCGTGTCCAGTAAGTTTGTGTAATGCTTATGGATAGCGTGAGGGTACCTGGCTGTGCAGACATTGGAAATCTCAATGTTTTAGTCAGATTCTGGAGGAGTGAATACATTGTATTTGAGCTGAGCATAGCATCATCCAGCACAGAAGAGATCCTTCGGCCCATCAAATCTGTGCCAACACTTTCCAACACTTGTCTCATAGCTTTGAATGTTATGACACTGGACATTGTGAAAATTGGATGGATGAACTTCGAGACAGTTGGGGGAGGGGGTGTGGGGATTGGTGGGGGCAGAGGTGAGTGTAGTGGCTGTCATGAAAGAGAAAGTGCTGGAGAATCTGACGGGCTTGAAGGTGGATAAATCATCCTGATTAGACTATGCCTCAGGATTCTGAAGGAGATAGCTGAGGAGATTATAGAGTCATTAGTGGTGATCTTTCAGGAATCATTGGAGTCAGGTAGGGTCCAGAGGACTACAATACCACTGTTTAAGGAGGGGGGTGGTGAGGGAGGAAGCAGAAGACAGGAAAATTTATATTGCTTAGTCTGATCTGAGTCATTGGTAAGATTTTAGTGTCCATTATTAAGGATGAGATTGCAGAGTACTTGGAAGTGCTTAGTAAAATGGGACAACACAGCTTCATCAAGAGGAGACCATGCCTGACAAATCAGTTAGAATTCTTTGAGAGGTAACGAACAAGTTAGACAGTGGATGTGATCTATTTGGATTTCCAGAAAGCCTTTGACAAGGTGCCACACAGGAGGCTGCTAAAACGATCAGATCCCATGGTGCAACACACTGGCATGGATAGTGAATTGACAGACTGGCAGAAAATAGAGAGTACAGGATAAAGGGGTCTTTTCAGGCTAGCAGCCAGTGACTAGTGGTCCACAGGGGTCTGTGTTGGGACAACAACTATTCAAGTTATACATTCACAATCTGGATGAATGAACTGAGGGTGTTGTTACTAAGTGAGCAGATGATACAAAGATAGTGGATGGAGTAATAGTGTTGAATAAGCATAGAGGCTACAGGAGGCTTGTAGATTAGGTGAAGAAGTGGTAGATGGAAGACAATGTGGGTAACTGTGAGGTTATGCACTTTGCTACAAAGAATAAAGGCACAGAGTCATTTCTAAGTGGGAAAATCTTAAACACAAAGGGTCTTTGGAGTCCTTGTTCAGGGTTCTCTTAAGGTTAACATGCAGATTCTTTTCAAGAGAGCTATAATACAAGAGCAGAGTCATACTGCTGAGGTTGTATAACGCTCTGATCAGTCTACATTTGGAGTGTTGTGAGCAGTCTTGGGTGCTGTATTTATGAAACATTGTGCTGGCATTGGAGGGGGTCCAGAGGTGTTTTACAAGAGTGATCCTGGGAAAGAAGAACTTGTGATATGAGAAGAGTTTGTGAACTGTGGTACTTGATGGAGTTTAGAAGGATGAGAGAGGAATCTGATTGAAACTTAGAGAAGACTGGGAGGATTGGTTGGAGTGGACGTGAAGAAGATGTTTCCACCAGTGAGAGAGACTTGGATCTGAGGGCACAGCCTCAGAGAGAAAGGACAGCCCTTTAGAACTGAGATGAGGAGGAATTTCTTCAGAGAGTGGTTGATCTCTGGAACTCATTGCCACAGAGGGCTGTGGAGGCCAAGTCATTCAGTGTACTTAAGAGAAAGATAGAGAGTTTCTTGATTAGTAAGGGATCAAAGATTATGGGGAGGAGGAAGGAGAATAGAATTGAGAAACATTTCAACTATGATTAGATGGTGCAGTAAACTCAATGGGCTGAATGGCCTAATTTTGTTTCTATACCTTATGGTCTTTGGATTGGTGTTGGTTTTCTATATTTGTGGTTGCTGCATTAAGCTCCATTTTGCAATTTGTAAACAGGTAATATAAGTAGATTTTCTACTGTACTTGTCCAATAGCACACAGGAATAGGCCTGTTGTCATCTCCAGTATGTGCTAATGTTTTCCTTCACCAAATATTAACGTGAATTTTTCTCCAGCAGAATATTTTACCTGATGTGACAATGCTTATGTTATTCTGTGTCACATCAGAAACTGAATGAGGATATTATAGCATTAAATAATTCAATAACCATTTATCAGACATTAGTTTACAATTAACTATTGTACACAACCATTACATGGCTCAGGCATATCAGTGTCTGGGCTAGCATTTAGCTGGTAAGTTACACAGTGTGGATAAAGCGTGGAGCTGGAAAAAGCAGCATCAGAGGACAGGGAGAGTTGAGATTTCAGAAGTGATGAGGGGTTCTGACCTGAAACATCGACTCCCCTTCTCTGATGCTGCCTGACCTGCTATGCTTTTTCCACCTCCACTCTTCATTCACTCTGACTCTCCAGCACCTGGAGTTCTCACTATCTCCAAGTTATACACATCAGTTTGGATTCCACTTGCCAACCTCTTAGAAAAAGAACCGGAAATGATACCATCCACCTTAACAAACCAAAACCCATAAATAGAAAGCAGAACATAACACCAGCATTCGCCCGGAGGCTCACTGATGATGTTATCTTGCATGGTGATGAAACATCTGAGAACAAATCTACCAGCTCAGCGAGCAAACTTACAGCCATGTTATAATGAGCATGAAACTTAAAGATATATTGACACACTAACCATGAGGCATAACGCAACAGTTTCTCTGTCTAATTTTACTTTGCCAATCATTGATCAGTACTGCAGGATTTTTGTTTTCAAGCAGCCGTACAGTTCCTTTTTAAAGTGATTTACAGTCCTTACTTCAACAACAATTTAGGTATCTCATTTTCTGGCTTTCTCCTTATGTGGTCCTTTTCTCTAATTGCCCCTTCAATTATTTCTGTCCATGACTTCATAGAGTTTACTGTCGGCCACGTCGGTGATGTTAATGGCAATCTATGCACAGGTGTTAGATTTCTGATCATGAAAATTGTGACTAATTTCAGTCGCACGTTATGAGTCAGGCCATCAAAGTGAGGACGCATAAAATGAAGCTGAATTTTTAAACCATTCAGACTTTCAGTTTAAAATGGGAGAATTGAGGCGTGTTACTTGGAATTTTCCATGCAGGTGCTGAGCTTGCACTTCAGGCCTTTGAAGGGCAGGTTAGCCAGATGAGTGGAATTTTGTGTTGGTCACATCTGTGAATAAATAAAGTTGTCTTACTGTAATTGCACTGTCTAGCTTAACCAGCAGATGGTATGCTTTTGAGACATTGAATGTTCCCTGATTAACTGACATGTCCAAAAGCTAAATTGTTTTCCATCAACTCATTTAAAAACCTTGTTCTGTTTAAGCAGTAGAGTCACTGCCAGCAGCAATGCACACTGACGAAAGGTTTGATAGCAGTCTGCTTGTTGGATTTAAAAGGATTGATAATATATAAGTTGTACTGTATGTACAAAACGTAGCATCAGATGTGGACAAAATGTTCTTTTAGAAAGATGACAATCCAGATTATAGAAGACGAGAGTAATAACTATCAAAAAGAAACAAAAAGATTATCTTTAACATACAAGCCACGTGAATTTACTGAAAAGTGAATTTATAGTAAGGTTTTATGCATTTTTCCTTCCCTGCAGGAAATATCAGAAAAGCAGATTATTATAGACTGTGTTCTCTTCACTAGGAATCTGGTATGGAATTCTGGAAGGAATCGGAGTACTTGCTGTGATCACCAATGCTTTTGTGATTGCCATAACCTCAGATTACATCCCTCGCCTTGTCTACGTATTCAAATACGGTCCGTGTGCAAATCAGGGATACATACAGGAAAAGTATGATCTTTCTCAACTTTTCTATTCAGATCCAAGTCTGAAAAACCCGTCATTATGTTATGTGTGCTTTCAAATGATTGATAGATGGTTCATTAAAAAGGGATCACTGTCTTTTCAAAGTTTGCCAGCAGTGAATTTGGGAGCTCAAGAAATGTTTCCTATACTTACAAGTGATAATTTTATATTTTCCTGCATTGCGATCTAACCTGCATACAAATAAACTTTCAAGCAGAGTCAAAAATGGAATCTATTCACAACCCAGGGTCTGACTGCACCGTCATTGAAAATCAAACGTCGTGTAATATTTTGCTAAATTGGAGACAGTATGTGGGTTGTTGAAGTGATTGGAATTTCTCTGCAAAGGGATGTCAAACTAGAATTCTATGATCGTCACAAAACAGAGGGAGTCCACTCAGATCACCATGGAAACAGGAGAAGTGGCAGCGGACAGAGGCAATTCATCCTTCAAGACAGCTCTGTCATTCAATGGTGTCATGGGTGATCATCTATGTCAACACCATTATCCTGGACTAGTCCCATAACTCTGAATATTTTGTCTTAATATGTGGAAATCCATCAATTTCAGCCTCGAACACACCCAATGCCTGAGCCCTCATGGCCTTCAGGGTGGAGAACTTTCCAAAGATTTATCCCCTGCCGAGTAAATAAACCTCTCCCCTCAGTCTGAATTGGACTGTCCCTTAGACTGTGTCCCTTGGTTCCCAACCATCCACCACTTCCCTGATCCAGGTAAAATATCCTTTCTGCATCTACCCTGTTGACCCCTGGAAGAATCTTGTAAATTTGGAAGAGATCATCTCTTATTCTCCTATACTCCAGAGAATATAGGCCACGTGTCTTTAATCCTTCCTCATGGAACACTGTCCATCCAGGATTAGATGGGTGAACTGCTGTTGTTCCACCTCTGGGGCTAGAATGCTTTTCTTTCAGCAAGGAAACTAAAACTGCACACAATATTCCAAATGTAGTCTCACCATGGGACTCTATGCAATTTCAGTAAAGCATTTGTATTCAAAACATCTTGTCATGTAGGCCACTGTAACATTTTGGTGCAGTTCTGGGCTGGCTCTCTGAAGGAGCAATTCACCTACTGCCACTCTCCCTAATATTTTCTCAACCTCGCCTTGCAAATTCTTCCTTTTCAGATAATGATCCAATGCTCCCTTGAATGCTTCTATTCAGCCTCTCTCCACCTCATTGCCAGTGTATTCCATACTGTCACCAGCCGTTGTGTGAACCGTTGTGTCACCATTTTGAACGTAGGGAGTGAGATACAGGGGGACCCGAATTAGAAACGTCCGTACTTATGAATGCAGTCCCACACATTGTTGTAATTTGAAGGACCCAACATACAGGCATTGTGTTCCAATTTGTGTATAAATTGACTTGAGAATGGCTAATAGTGGAATTTGAATTCAATAGAAAAATCTGGAATTAAGAGTCTAATGTTGACCATAAAAATTTCATCAGTTGTCAAGAAAAGAAACGTATTTTGTTCTCTAATGTCCTTTAGAGAAGGAAACTGTCAGGTCCACAGCAATATAGTTTAATCTTAACTGCCCTTTGGGATGGGCAATAAATGGTGGCCTAGCCAGCATCACACTCATCCCATGAATGAATTTTTAAAAAGTGGATTCGATAATGGAACCGTTCACAACCCTGGGTCTACCTGTGAATAAGATTTTAGAATTATTGCTGCAGGAAATGTGATGTTATGATGATAAAAGAGACATGGTTTAGAGAAGGGCAAGGCTGGGTACTAAATATTCCTGCCCACAAGCTGTTCAGGTAAGACTGAAAAGGAATAAAAGTGTGATGGAAGAAAGGGTGTTGAGAGGTAGTACTGTTCAAAGATAGCACTGCAATCACCTTTTTCACCATTTTCTTTGGATATTCCTGGAAGAGGAGAACACAAACAATGTCTACCAGAGTTGGCTTCCTGCTGAGATGGGGAAATCCGTCAGCTCCTTGTTATCTCTTCTTACCATCTCTCGATTTCTTTGAAATTTTCCTGACTTTCTAAGGATAGAACTTTCTGGAGGTACCACTTTGTCAGACAACACTGAAGTCTTTTTTTTTCTGTCAGTGGCAATCCTCTGTTCTTTTTGGAAAAAAAAACACATTTTAGGATTAAGCATTTTAAAGGAACATTGACGATACTCTTGTGTTCATGGCAAGAGCACACTTTTGCAAGAATGTCAGGGCATGGGGAAAGTGAAGAAACGATTGCTTCCAGGGGTGAGGAACTTCAACTGGTGAAGATAGATGAGACTGTTTTCCTTGGAAGAAGGAGGGCTGAGCAGAGATTTGATCGAGACATTGAAAAGATTGTAGGGCCTAGACAAAGGAGACGGGATGAAACAATTCTCAGCTGTGAAAGGATCAGGAACAGGTTTAAAGGAATTGTTAAAAGTGATCTGAGAAAAAAATGCAACAAAATGTTAGCAGCTGGAATGCACTGCCTGACTAAGAGTGTGGTGGATGCCTGATTCAACGAAGCATTCAGAAAGGAATTAGAGTGTAACCTGAAAAGGAAGAGTGTGCAGGGTTAGAGTGAACAAGCCGGAGAATGGATCAAAGTGATTGTTCATTCAGAGAGCTGGTGGACACAAAAAGGGCTGAACGGCCTCTTTCCAAACTTTAACAAATCTGTGATTTGTTCCTTCTCCTGGCAGGTACCTTATATCCAAGACCTCTGATTCTCAATCCTACCAGCAGCTTCTCCTGGTCTACTCTGGCCAAACCTTCCATGGGTCTTAATCAAGCTTCCTTTCTCAGTGTTTCTTCATCAGGAAAAGCAGTCACACCTTCACCAGCCTGTCAACATAACTGGAGTTCCTCATTCGTGTAGCCATTCTTGGGAAGCTGCTGCATTTTCAGTCTCTTTAAAGGACATGAGTATTTTTCTGAAATGAATCTGATCCTAACCATGCTCAGTCCTCAAAAGCTGTAGCCACATACTTCCCTGAGGTCTGAAATATTCGCAATCTTACAAATGTGCCTTGGCCTAATATGTAACATAGATTAACTCAATGTATCACACATACTCAAAGGATACCCCACACTGTTTTCGGATGGAAAGACGCAGACTAGGAAAACATGTGTCAGTAAAAATTAATGGATTAATATAAACCTTTAAGGGTTAAGATCTCAAAAGACATGTGTTCCAATGTTGTTTATTAAACTAGCCAGGTAATCAAGATGCATAATAAGACCAGAGTAAATCCCTCTGTGATTTGAAGCTTGTGGACTGTTTGCGGGCTAATGTGTAGTATAATTGGTATTACTTTTTCACAGATACCTGACATCTTCCAATTTTCTTGCAGATGCTTAACAGGCTATGTAAATGGCAGCTTGTCCTTCTTCAGCATGGCTGATTTTGACTCAACAGACAAAGGCTACTGCAGGTGAATATAATTCTGCGAAAGGAAGGAGACTGCACCGTTACCCCTAAAACACCCACACCTCAGTGCACTGAAATCTTCAGAAAAACATATGGGCAAATAAATAGCGCCCAACATGTAATCTGGAACAAGTTACTGAAGGTTCATTTAGCAGTTGTTCAATTATGTAGCATTCTTGCCCATCACCACTGGTTTGCTGTTGGTCCTCTGTCGCAGATACTATCGAATCCCTATAGTGTGGAAACAGGTCATTCGGCCCAACAAATCCACACTGATCCTGCAAAGAGTATCCCACCCAGACCCATCCCCCCCCTAACCTATCACCCTTCCTTTCCAATGGCTAATGCACCTAACTTACATGTCCCTGAACACTATGGGTAATTTAGCATGACCAATCCACCTAGCCTGGACTGTGGGAGGAAACCAGAACACTAGGTGGGCAACCTGCGGTTGTTGTTGGTAGCCTTTCTGTGGTAACGAGAAGTGTAAATGGAGTCCGTGGATGGGAGGTTGGCTTCCATGATCTGGACTGGTGCACACAACCTTCTGTAGTTCTTATGGTCCTGGGCAGAGCAGTTCCTGTTCCAAGTCGTGATGCAGCCAGACAGTATGCTTTCTGTGTTGCATCTGTGGAAGTTGGTGAGGGTCCATATGGACATGCTGAATTTCCCAAATGGCTGAGGAAGAAGAAGTGATGTTATGCCTTCTTGACTGTCATATCTACCTGGAAAGTCCAGGATAGATTGTCAGTTATCGTCACTCCAATGAACTCGATGCTCTTGACCCTCTCCACCTCCAATCTATTGATGCAGATGGGGGGGTGTCCTCCTCCTTTCTTCGTGAAGTCAATGATCAGTTCTATAGTTTTGCCAATGTTGAGAGAGAGGTTGTTATCATTTCACCATGTCAGCAAGCCCTCTATCTCCTTCCTGTATTCTGACTCTTCATTGTTAGATATCCATCCTACAATGGTGGTGTTGTCAGCAAACTTGTGGAGGGCGTTTGTTCAGAATTTAGCAACACGGTCATGGGTGTACAGGAAGTACGGTAGGGGGCTGAGGACGCATCCTTGGGGGGCTCTAGCGTTGAGTGTTATCATGGAGGAGGTGCAGTTGCCTATTTTCACTGATTGTGGCCTGTGAGTCCGAAAGCTGAGAATCCAGTTGCAGAGGGCAGGGCCAAGACCAAGGTCATGGAGTTTTGAGATCAGCCTGGAGGGGATTGTGGTGTTGAAGGCAGAACGGTAGTTGATGAGCAGGAGTCTGACATAGCTGTCCTTGTTGTCCAAGTGTTCCAGGGATGAGTGCAGGGCTAGGAAAGTGGTGTCCACTGTGGACCTGTTATATCGGTAGGCCAATTACAGGGAGTCGAGGCAGGTTGGGAGACTGGAGTTGATGTGGGCCATGACCAGCCTCTCGAAGCACTTCATGATTATGGAGGTCAGAGCCACTGGGCAGTAGTCATTACCGCATGTGCTTTCTTAGGTTTGAGGATGATAGTGATCTTCTTAAAGCAGGTGGGGACTATAGCTTGTCGGAGGAAGAGGTTGAAGATATCAGTGAATAGTTTTGCCAGCTGGTCTGCACAGGATCTAACTGAACATCTGGGGATTCCATCTGGGTCCATTGCTTTCCTTGGGTTGACTCCCAGGAAGGCTAATCTGATGTCTGCAGCGGTGACGGTGGGCACAGGTGCATCTGAGGCTGTTGGGACAGGTGACACCATGCCGCTGGCATTCTGCCCAAACTCAGCATAGAATGCATTGAATGCATCTGGAAGGGATTTGTCTTTATCCACTATCTTGCTTTCTTCATTTTGTATCCTGTAAATGTTGTTTAGGCCTTGCCACAGGCAACGGGAATATGCTTGGTTGGTTTGGGTCTCTAACTTGGTGCAGTACTGCCTTTTGGCATCTCAGATGGCTTTACCGTGGTCATATGTGGATGTCCTGTATGGGTCTGGGTAATCCGATTTGAATCCTACACCTCTGGTCTTCAGTAGGGAGTGGATTTCTCAGTTCATCCTGGGTTTCTGGTTGGGGAACACCCAATTGACTTCTCTGGCTTGCAGTCCTCCATGCATTTGATAATGGAGTCCATGACAGTGATAGCCGACTCATCGAAGTTTTCTGCCAATGTGGTCCAGCTCACCGATTCCAAGCAGTCCCAGGGTGACTCTTTCACAGTCTTGGATCAGCCTTATATTTCTTTCCGTTAAGCATCCTCCTGTTTCAGCTTCTGCTTGTAAGCTGGGAGGAGGAGCACAGCACCGTGATCTGCTTGTCCGGGGTTGGAGGGGGGAGGGGGGGGGGTGGAGTGGTAATCATTTTTGCTGATTGTGGAGCAGTAGTGCAGGATGTTCAGTCCTCTGGTGGGGCAGGAGATGTCTTTGTGGTACTTTAGCAGCATCAGCTTGAGGTTGACCTGATTAAAGTCACCAGTTGCAATGAATAAGGCCTCACTTAATATTTAACTGGACTTTATGCTAGGAGTTAAGTAAGTTAATGATTGAAATGACAGTATATGCGAACAGATTTACCCTCATTGCAGCAGCAAAATCCAGGCTATCCTTCCATAATTGCAATGATATTCCATTTTCTTACTTATCAGTAGGATAGAAACCTGACTTATAAAAAAGCACAAACTGAACAATCTATAATCAGAGGTAGGTCAGGATTTAAACACAGGAGCCAATAAAGGCATCCTGAGTGCAAAGTATATGCTTATGCCCTTGTATATGCTCAAACAAACAGAATGGATAATCATGAGTGTTAACATTTGATTTTTCACATTTTCTTTGCTTCAAGGTACAGAGACTACAGAGCTCCACCATGGGATCATGATCGATATGAGTTCACTTTACAATTCTGGCATGTTCTAGCTGCACGTTTGGCTTTCATCATCGTGTTTGAGGTCAGCCATGTCCGTTTACACCCTTACATGATTGAATAATATTGCTTGTGAGTTCACTGTCTCTCAACACGTTTGAGTAAACCATCAGTGTTAACTAGCGGAAAGTTACGACATGAAATGTAAAACATTTCTGTGAATATAGTATAAAACTAATTGGAGTAAAACATGTTGTCTTTATTGTGTGATTAGGAGGAATTTGGGGTCTGTGGATCAACACCCCAGTGTTGGACTGTGGTGGACAAGATCATAAGTCACAAGATGCCAGGTTAAAGTCCAACAAGTTTCACATTTCTAAAGCTCTAGATTTCAAATAAACCTGTTGGACTATAACCTAGGGCTGAGTGACTTCTGGTCTTATCTAAGATGAGATTTCAGCACGGGTCAGGAATCCTTTATGCAAAAACCTTGGGACCAACTGTTTCTCGGGTCAATTATGTTTTCAGTTTTTGAGTCCATTATGAATCTTTCAGGTCCTTTTGAAAATATTTTGCTGAACCTGACTGGACCTAAAAGTGAACTTTTTTTTCCAAAGGGCTCAAACAGACTCAGATAGTACTCGATGGCTTCATGGTATTATCGCTAGATGATTAATCCAGAAACTCAGCTAAAGCTCTGGGGAACCCAGGTTCAAACCCCACCAGGGCAGATGGTGGAATTTGAATTCAACAAAAAAAATGAAGAATCCACTGATGACCACGAAACAATTGGCTCACTCATGTCCTTCAGAGAAGGATATCTGTCATCTTCACTTTTGCCAGGCCGATATCTGACTACATAACAATGTGGTTGACTTTCGGCTGCCACATCAAATGGTCTAGCAAGCCAATCAGTTTGTGGGCAGCTAGGACTGGGCAATAAATGCTAGCCAGCCAGTGATGCCCATGTTCCCATGAGTGAATAAACAAAAAGTGACCTATAGAAATGCTGAAATAACACAAAAAGGTGGCACGGTGGCTCAGTGGTCAGCATTGCTGCCTCACAGCTCCAGAGACCCGGGTTCAATTCCGGCCTCAGGCAACTGGCTGTGTGTAGTTTGCACATTCTCCCAGTGTCTGTGTGGGTTTCCTCTGGGTGCTCCGGTTTCCTCCCACAGTCCAAAAATGTGCAGGTTAGGAGAATTGGCCTTGCTAAATTGCCCATAGTGTTAGGTGAATGGGTAAAAGTAGGGGAGTGGGTCCGAGTGGGTTGCTCTTCGTAGGGTGGGTGTGGACTTGTAATCTAAACCTAAGTCTAAACTGCAGAAAACATAAATTGCTTGAGAAACTCAGCGGGTCTGGCAGCATCAGTAGAGAGAGAAAAACAGAGTTCATGTTTAAATCCAGAACTGATAGTAGCTAGGAAAAAGGTTAGTATGTTTTTGATGACCGGGGTGGTGGGGGGTGGAATAAGCGGATAGGTGGAGATGGGGCACAGAGAGAGGGAAGTAAGTTAGGCAGTCATAGGGATGGTTGAAAGTAAGCCAAGAAGAAAGAAAAGTTGGCAATGGGAATCATAAATGGGTGAAAACGTGTTGGCTGTGGTGAAAACAGCCCATGTCCTTACAGGGTGTAGAGGTAGCTAATCGACATGGATGAAGATGTCAAAAAGTGTGGCGCTGGAAAAGCACAGCAGGTCAGGCAGCATCCGAGGAGAAGGAGAGTCAATGTTTCAGGCAGAAACCCTTCATCAGCAGGGAAGGGGACTGAGAGATAAATAGAAGGGGTAGGGATGAGGAAACTGGGAAGATGATACGTAGATGCAGGTGGGGGTGATGGTGATAGGTTGGAGGGGAGGGTGAGCAGATAGGTGGGGCGGAAGATGGACAGGTAGGACAGTTCAAGAGGGCGGTGCCAAGTAGAGGATTGGATCTGGGATGAGGTGGGGAGAGGGGCGTTTAGGAAACTGGTGAAGTCGACATTGATGCTGTGTGGTTGGAGAATTAAGATGTTCAAGCCCTAAAATTATTGAACTCAGTATTGAGTCCTAGAGGCTTCAGGGTCCCCAAGTTGAAACAGATATGCTGTTCTTTCAGCTTGCACTGAGCTTGACCCGAGATACAACGTCGGGCAGAGAACACCATGGTGTGCCCAAGTGGCAGGCAACTGGAAGCTCAGAGGGATTTTTACAGCTGCTTTCTGACCAGTTTGCCCAACACTTAGGTTCTGTTTGTAGAAATAACAAATAAAGAGCAGCTACCATTTCCATGATCCAGCCACCCACTCCTCCAGGGTCCCCTTGATGACGTGGCGTGTCAACTTCCCAATCTGCGCCATTTGCCCCTGGAGAGGCAGATTAGGAAAAGCAGTTCCTGGCTGGTGCCAAAGGCAAAGTTCAGCTGTTTTAGGCATTGTTACCTCTCCTGCAGCACAACTCTATGCAATGGACACCAGAGATAGAGTCATAGAGGTCTACAACTTGAAAACAGGCCCTTCGGTCCAACTTGCCCATGCCATCCAGTTTTCACAATTAAACTAGTCCCATTTGCCTGCATGTGCTCTATCACCTTCCATACCTATCCCATCCATGGACCTGTCTATATGTTTCTTAAATGACAAAATTGTACTTGCTTCCACCACTACCTTTGCCAGCTCATTCCAAATACTCATCACCCTCTATGTGAAAGATTGCCTCTCTGGACCCTTTTGTACCTCTTCTCTCTTCCCTTAAACCTATGGCCTATAGTTTTAGACTCTCCTATCATGGGGAAAAGCTGCTCACTATCTACCTTATCTATGCCTCTCATGATTTTATATACCTCTACAAGGTCACCCCTCAGTCTCCTACTTTCCAGGGACTGAAGTCCCAGCCTATCCAGCCTCTCCCTATAACTCAAAAATTCCAGCCCAGACAGGATCCTAGTAAATCTTTGCTGCACTCTTTACAGTTTAATAATATACTTTCTATAATAGGGTGACCAGAACTGCACACAGTTTTCCATCTGTGGCCTCACCAATGTGTTGCACAGCTGCAACAAGACATCCCAATATCTATACTCAGTGCTGTGACCAATGGAAGCTGGCATGCTAAAAGCTTTCTTCACCATCCTGTCTACCTGTGACTCCATTTTCAAGGAGCTATGAGCCTGTACCTAGATCTCTTTGTTCTATAACACTCTCCTGGGGCCCTACCATTGACTGTGTAACTCCTGCCCTGGGTTGCCAACATCTTGCATTTATCTAAATTAAACTCCATCTACCATTCCTCAGCCCACTGGCCCAATTGTTCAAGATCTCACTATATTCCCAGACACTTACTAACCATATCTCCTAACTTCTCATCCAAATCATTTATATAAACAACAAATTATGGTGGACCCACTAGTCACAGACTTCTGGTCTGAAAAATAACCCTCTACCACTACCCTCTGTCATTCACAGTCAAGCCAACTTTGTCTCCAACTGACTATCTCTCCCTGGATCCCGTGAGGTTTAACCTTACTCAATAACCTAGCATGTGGTACCTTCCCAAAGGCCTCACTAAAGTCCACATGGACACCATCTGCCACACTGCCCTCATCTACTTTCTTTGTCACCTCTTCAAAAGTACTAAATAACATTTGTGAGACGTGATTTCCCACGTAATAGGCCATATTGACCTATGTTGCTGGAAAAGCGCAGCAGGTCAGGCAGCATCCAAGGAACAGGAGAATCGACGTTTTGGGCTAAAGCCCTTCTTCAGGAATGAGGAAAGTCTCCAGTTTCCTCATTTCTCCTCCCCCCACCTTCTCTCAGTCAAATCCCTTGAACTCAGCACCGCCTTCCTAACCTGCAATCTTCTTCCTGACCTCTCCGCCCCCACCCCACTCTGGCCTACCACCCTCACCTTGAAACTGCCTGACCTGCTGCGCTTTTCCAGCAACACATTTTCAGCTCTGATCTCCAGCATCTGCAGTCCTCACTTTCTCCTCCTATTTCTAATCAGTCCTTGACTGTCTAAATGGCTGTAGATCTTGTCTCTCAGAATCCCCTCTACGCAAGATACAATTATGCAAGATACTGCCGTATAATTAATAAGTGTAAGATTGTCAGCATAAAGTCAACAGAGGGCCATATGGGCCAGGTACTGTTACTCTCATCAGTCAAAATACTTTGGCTACAAATGGTAAAATTGCAGAAAACACACATCGACAGGGATAATATTAATTGTCGACAATGGTGTATTTTGAGCAATATCGAATTGGCCATTCATGTTACACCGTTCCCAGTCTTGCCTGTCATTAGTATAAAGAAGGAGGCTCATTGTGTCCAATTGAATGCAAATTAAGAATGTAACATAGTCATAGTCTTCTACGTGGAAATAAAATTCCATGAGTTGTTAACATCATTCTTTCTGGATACTTACAGAAAGTTATTGTTCCTGAGACTTTGTTATGGGGAATCTGTGAATATTTATAGTAAATGCAAATATTCCTCACCCTGCCTTTCTGCCACTAGAAAACTATGTTTGCTCGGTAACAACTATTTTTAACAATTTCTCAGAGCAATGCAGTAATCAATTAGAGTCAATCTGCCTGGTTTATATTTTAACAATGACTGGCTGTTAATCTGTCAATCATTATGAATGGGTGCATTTTCCATGGCAATGCCTCTCCTAGTCAGAGTCAACCAATTGGCTCTCTCCTCTCATGTAGCATAACCATTACTTTCCCCTTGTGAAATTTCCTGTTAAGTCTAAGACAATAAATTTTGACACAATTACCTCTTTTCAGCAAGTTTTAATAAAAAAAGTATTTGTTACCCAAATATTTTCTGAACATATTTTGATGCCTTTTCTCTCTCAGTAACTCGCATTGCGATTTTCCAAACAGTACATTTTAATTCAATATTAAAATAAATATGTTCTACACTTGTGATTAAAAACATCCATTTGATCTGTTTTATGCCTCCCCTTCTCCCAAAACCCCTGACCTTGGGCTAGGTAAACTTGCCCAAAATAGTTATGTATGTAATTGGGAGGGTGCTGCCCCTTTAAGAGAACTGATCAGGTGATCAGAAGGACAGAGCTTGGGTCCAGTCTAGAACAAGCTGCGGACATGTGAGCATTGTCAATAATGTGCTCCTGTTCGGACTTACCATTGTCAACTGTTTCCAGGTTCCAAAGGAAGCGCCAATATAAGGTTAAGTTGTCTATGGTTCCTAGAAGAAAAGGCTATTGAGTAAAAGTAAGGGACAATACAGGTAGAAAGAACAGAGAACATGGTGTTTCTTTCATTAGAATTAACATTAGAATTAGCTTTATTGTCATGTGCACTGGAATGAGTGCGTGAAAAGTTTGCAATGTCGCTGCGTTTGGCACCATTTTCGGTATAACATTTATAACTTGATATTGTTTTAACTTAAATTCTGAAAGCAAACAGAGACTACTTCAGAGAAATAGGTAGGAAGGGGAAGTAAGTTCAAAATATATAACGGATAAGATTCAAGATTCATCTGTAACTTTTAAAAATGTGTTTAAAAACAATGTCTTGGATCGTGTCTTTGAGGTCCTGAAGAGAGAGGGTGACCAGTTCCAAGTTGTCCATGTAGGTACCAACGACATCAGTAGAAAGAGGGATAGGGATGTAAGGCAGGATTTCGGGGAGCTAGGGTGGAAGCTGAGAGCTAAAACAAACAGAGTTGTTATCTCTGGTTTGTTACCCGTGCCATGTGATAGCAAAGCAAGGAATAGGGAGAGATTTCAGCTGAACACATGGCAGTAGGGATGGTGCAGGATGGATGGTTTCAGGTACATGGATAATTGGTGCTCATTCTGGGGAAGGTGGGACCTCTACAAACAGGATGGTCTTCACTTGAACGAGAGGGGTACTAATATCCTGGATGGGAATTTGCTGGTACTATTCAGGTAGGTTGCAACTAGCTCAGCCGGGGGATAGGAACCTGAGGTGTAGTTCCAGTGCACAGGAGGATGAAAATAGAGAGGACAGGGACAGGATTCCATGGTCTACTTCAATGCCAGAAGTATCCGAAATAAAGTAGGTGAGCTTGCTGCATGGATAGGTACCTGGGACTTCGATGTTGTGGCTATTTCGAAGACATGGATAGAGCAGGATGAGGAATGGATGTTGCAGGTTCTAGGGTTTTGATCTTTCAGTAAGAATAGGGGAGGAGGTAAAAGAGGGGGAGGTGTGGTCTTGTTAGTCAAAGATAGTATAACAGTGACTGAAAGAACTTTTGATGAGGGCTTGTCTACTGAGGTAGTCTGGGCTGAGGTTAGAAACAGGAGAGGAGAGGTCACACCACTGGGAGTCTTTTATAGTCCTCTGCAGCGTTCCGGGGATGTGGAAGAGAGGATTGGCAAAACAATTCTGGGTAGGAGTGAAAGGAACAGGATGGTCATTATGGGGGACTTTAACTTCCCCAACATTGACTAGAAATGCTATAACTCTAGTACGTCATTTGGATCAGTTTTTGTCCAATGCATGCAGGAAGGTTTCCTGACACAGTATGTCAAAGAGCCATCAAGAGGGGAGACCACATTGGCTCTGGTACTTGGTAATGAACCAGGCCAGGTGTTTGATTTAATGGTAGGTGAGCATTTTGGAGAGAATGACCATAATTCAGTTACGTTTAGTTTAGCAATGGAAAGAGAAAGGTACATGCCACAGGGCAAGAGATATTGATGGGGGAAGGGCAACTATAATGGCCAGGTGTTTGATTTAATGGTAGGTGAGCATTTTGGAGAGAGTGACCATAATTCAGTTACGTTTAGTTTAGCAATGGAAAGGGAAAGGAACATGCCACAGGGCAAGAGATATTGATGGGGGAAGGGCAACTATAATGTGATTAGGCAAGACTCAGGATGCATAGAATAGGGTAGCAAAATGCAGGGGATGGGGCAATCGAAATGTGGAGCTAGTTTAAGGAACAGATATTGTGTGTCCTTGATAAGTATATCCCTGTCAGGCAGAGAGGAAGTGATAAGGTAAAGGAACCATGGTTTCCAACAGAAATTGCATCTCTTGTTAAGCGGAAGAAGGAGGCTTATGTGTTGATGAGATAAGATGGTTCAGATGAGGCGATAGAGAGTTACATATCAGCTAGGAAGGATTTAACGAGAGAGTTAAGAAGATCAAAGAGAGGACATGAGCAGTCTTTAGCAGGTAGAATAAAGGAGAACCCTAAGGCTTTCTATTGGTTTGTGAGGAATAAAAGGATGACTAGGGTCAGTCAAAGACAGAAGTAGGAAGTTGTGTGTAGACCCTGTTGAGATCAGAGAGGTACTAAATGAATACTTCTCATCAGTTTTCACTCAGGAAAAGGAGAATATTGTAGAGAAGAATGAGATTTGAGATGTTAGACTAGAAAAGATCGAGGTTACTAAGGAAGGAGTGTTATTAATTCTAGAAGGAGTGAAAGTAGACAAGTCCCCTGGGCCAGATGGGATTTATCCGAGGTGTCTAGGAACCTAAGGAGCCTTTGTCTTTGATATTTGAGTTGTCATTGTCTACAGGTTTAGTGCGATAGCACTGGAGGATTACAAATATTGTGCCCTTATTCAAGAAGGGCAGTAGAGATGACCCAGGTAATTATAGACCAGTGAGCCTTACGTCTGTTGCAGGAAAAGTTTTGGAAAGGATTATAAGAGGTGGGATTTATAATCATCT
Organism: Chiloscyllium plagiosum; assembly: GCF_004010195.1. Lineage (NCBI taxonomy): Eukaryota > Metazoa > Chordata > Chondrichthyes > Orectolobiformes > Hemiscylliidae > Chiloscyllium > Chiloscyllium plagiosum. Next base: position 9,831,614 of record NC_057725.1, read on the forward strand.
AGCAAACAATGATTTGATTGCAGATAGTCAACATGGTTTCATCAAGAGCAGGTCATGTCTCACAGACCTCATTGAGTTTTTTGAGAAGGTGACCAAGCATGTGGATGAGGGTAGAGCAATTGACGTGGTATACATGGACTTCAGTAAGGGCTTTGATAACGTTCAAAATGCTCAGCTGTTGGAGAAAATGCGGAGGTATGGGTTTCAGGGTGACTTCGCAGTTTGGATTAGAAACTGGCTTTCTGTAGGAAGGCAAAGAGTGTTGGTTAATGGAAAATATTCAGCCTGGAGTCCGGTTACTAGTGGTGTGCCACAAGGATCTGTTTTGGGACCACTGCTGTTTGTCATTTTCATAAATGACTTAGACACAGGCATAGGTGGATGGGTTAGTAAGTTTGCAGATGAAACTAAAGTCAATGGAATGGTGGACAGTGTGGAAGAATGTTACAGGTTGTGGGGAGACTTGGATAAACTGCAGAATTGGGCTGAGAAGTGATAAATGGAATTCAATGCAGATAAATGTGAGGTGATTCACATTGGGATGAATAACAGGAAGGCAGAATACTGGGTCAATGGAAAGATTCTTGGTAGTGTGGATGTGCAGAGGGATCTTGGAGTCCATGTATACAGATCCCTGAAAGTTGCAATGCAGGCTGATAGTGCTATTAAGAAGACATACAGTGTGTTAGTTTTCATTGGTAGAGGGATTGAGTTCCAGAGCTGTATTGTCATGCTGCAACTATACAAGATGCTAGTGCGGCCAGACTTGGAATATTGTGTACAGTTCTGGTCGCCCCATTACAGGAAGGATGTGGAAGTATTGGAAAAGGCTGAGAGACTTAGGTCTGTTCTCATTGGAAAGAGGAAGGCTAAGAGGGTTTTGATAGAGACATACAAGATGATCAGAGGATTAGATATGGGAGACAGTGAAAGTCTTTTCCCTAGGATAATGACGTCAGCTTGTACAAGGGGACATAACTATAAATTGAGGGGTGATAGATTTAAGACAGATGGCAGAGGCAGGTTCTTTACTTAGAGAGTGGTATGGGTGTGGAATGCTCTGCCTGCCAATGTAGTTAACTCAGCCACATTAAGGAGATTTAAACAATCCTTGGATAAGCACATAGATGATGATGGGATAGCGTAGGGGGATGGGCTTAGATTAGTTCATGAGTCGGCGCAACATCAAGGGCTGAAGGGTCTGTTCTGCGCTGTATTGTTCCATGTTCTATATTCTATAGGAGCATGGCATTGCTGGTCAGATGAGCAATGGGTGGGTGCTGTAGTTGCTGGAGATTAGAGTCAAGATTAGAGTGGTGCTGGAAAAGCACAGTAGGCCAGGCAGCATCCGAGGAGCAGGAAAATTGACGTTTCGGGCAAATGCCCTTCATCAGGAATGCTGATGAAGGGCTTTTGTCCGAAATGTCGATTTTCCTGCTCCTCGGATGCTGCCTGGCCTACTATACTTTTCCAGCACCACTCTAATCTTGAGACTAGCATTTATTGTCCATTCCTCATTTTTTTTTTAGAATTAGAATCATTGCCCAAGTGTCAACCACATCTCTGTGGTGCTGGGGTCGCATGTTTGCCAGATTTGAAAGGATGGCAGATTTCCTTCTCTGAAGTACGTGAGTTAATCAACAAATCTTACACAGTCACCATCAGGCCAAACATGTTTGCTCCAGGTTTCTTCCAAAATTGAATTCAGATTTCACAATTTGACATGGTATGATTCAAATCCATGTGCCCTCTGAACTCACTATTATTCTCCATCCCAATTTCCCTTATTAAAATGGTAAGATGTGACTTATCTGGACCAGACGACTTTCCACCTTCAGCACTGCCAAGTTTCTAACTATTTCACGGTCTCTACTTTATCTGATCTAGAGAGATAATGGTGAAGAAGATAATGATAATCATTATCTTCTTTACTACTGTGTTGGTAGCATCCAATTTTCTCATGAAGGCTATTGCTAATTGAGATAAAAAATAATTGAATATGCTTTCAGGAATATGAAGCAATCAGTGGAAAATAGAGACATTTTATCTGTCATGGTAAAAGCAAACATCTGTGGATGCTGAAAACGCAAAATAAAATCCAAACTTAATAGATAACCTCAGCAGGCCTGGCAGTTTCTTTGGAGAGAGAAATTCTGTTCAACCTATTTCTCTCTCCACAACTAGCACCAGACTTGCTGAGTTTCTCCAGCTCTTCCAGAAGTTTTTAAAAATCTGTGTTCCTGCTATGGGAGCTGTGCTGCCAGCATTTATTATTGAGTCTGAATTGCCCTGAAAAGTTGGTAATGAGCCATCTTCTTGAATTACCCCAGTTGACATTTTGCAGACCTATCCTCCTCCTTTTCAAAACATCTGAAAGCCAAGCACCTGGCTAATGCAAAACTGGACATGTTTAGGTTTTGGATTTAGAAGGATTCTCTTATGGCAGTGTCAGCTTAAGCTGAGTAGATAATAGGTGCACTGTTAATGCTTCTCAATAGCTATTGGTTATATAAAAAGGATTTCACAGAAATCCCCAAGGTTTATGTATTTACATTAAGAGTGATTAAATGTTTGGAGAAAGCAATACAAAAATGAAGTACCATTGTTAACAAAGAAGGTAAAACTTGATTTTTGCTCACCTTGTATTCCCTCCCTCTCAGTATTTTGCTCGATTATGAGCCAGTTGTTTATAACATATCAAAGATTAAAAGCAGCACTTAACAGAGGCTAATGGTTTACTTTGCTGTTCCTTCACTTCAAAGCCAGACACTGCACTTTTAGAAGTCTCCCTTAATGATTTGATGTAAAAAATTAACGTAACGTATTTAAATTTGTTAATTAGTATTTTCATTCATACTTTTTTATTGGTATTAACTTAGTGAATAGTGTTTTTATCTGAAAAATATTTTATGTACCTCTTCAGTATATCTATCTTGGCTGATTTAGAGTCATAGAGATGTACAGCATGGAAACAGACTCTTTGGTCCAACCGTCCATGCCAAACAGATGTACCAACCCAATCTAGTCCCACCTGCCAACACCTGGCCCATATCCCTCCATACCCTTCCTGTTCATATACCCATCCAAATGCCTCTTAAATGTTGCAATTGTACCAGCCTCTATCACTTCCTCAGCTCATTCCATGCACGTACCACCTTTGTGTGAAAAAGTTGCACTTTTGGTCTCTATTATATCTTTCCCCTCTCACCCTAAACCTATGCCCTCTAGTTCTGGACTCCCCACCCCAGGGAAAAGACTTTGTCTATTTACCCTATCCGTGCCCCATATAATTTTGTAAACCTCTATAAAGTCACCCCTCAGCCTCCAACGCTCCAGGGAAAACAGCCCCAGCCCATTCAGCCTCTCCTTGTAGCTCAAATCCTCCAACCCTGGCAACATCCTTATAAATCTTATAAGTTTCACAGCATCTTTCTGATAGGAAGGAGACCAGAATTGCACACAATATTCCAACAGTGGCTTAACCAATGTCCTGTACAGCTGCAACATGACGTCCCAACTCCTGTACTCAATCCTCTTACCAATAAAGGAAAGCACACCAAACGCCTTCTTCACTATCCTATCTACCTGCAACTCCACTTTCAAGGAGCTATGAACCTGCACTCCAAGGTCTCTTTGTTCAGCAACACTCTCTTGGACCTTACCATTAAGTGTATAAGTCCTGCTATGATTTGCTTTCCCAAAATGCAGCACCTCGCATTTAGGGAAGATAGTATCCTGCCCTACTCTGGTGCACATGAGACTCAGAATCACAGCGATGTGGTAGCATCTAAAATGACCCCAGCAAGCCATTGAGTTCAACAGCAATTAGGGATGGACAGCAAATGTTGGTCTTGACAGTGATAGTCAAATCCCAGACAAGCAGAAAAAAAAGAATTGCAACTACATTTAAAAAAAAATTCTTGTTAGACAATTAAATAGTTTTCTTTCACCACACTCCCTCGGACCTTACCATTAAGTGTATACATCCTGCTAAGATTTGCATTCCCAAAATGCTAAGCACATCAAATATCTGTACTGCAGCTCTCACTGTTCTCTGCAGTAAAATTGTTAAAACCTGAAGAATTTGTTCAAGAATACGATCTTTGCTATTTTAAATATTGCAATTTGATTCTGATACTCAAACCTCATAGATCCCAAAACTTGAGCTTATGCAGTGGCTTGTTCAACATTTCAAGCTTTAGTGTGAAATCCAACATTTTCCCTTTTCGAAACCACTCTGAGTAATTCTTGTTAAGTACAGACACCCAATCCATGTTTTCTTTCAACCTGACCTCAAAAGGCAGATAAATAGGGGACTCTCTGCATACTTTATAAAACTTTGAAATTTTGTGGTGACTTTGGGAATAGTGGGGCTTGAGTTGCAGCCGAGTGAGCTGTGACATGGACTTCAATCGAAGTGACCTGAAATTGTGTGAAATATACACAGCGATGATTGAATATGTCTGACTGTTCAACCTGTGGGGGTCAACACTAATTCTTGCCAAAATAATTCTGTTCACATCTGCACATGTGCAGCACAGCAGTTGTCAAAGGGGAACAATGACTTCCTGTCTAGGGATGTTCTGGACGATGAAGTCTGAATTCCTAATAGAACATTGAACATAGAAATGTACAGCACAGAACAGGCCCTTTGGCCCACAATGTTGTGCCGAGGTTTAAACCTAATGTAAAATATAGTAACTTAACCTACTCTCCACTCAATTCACTGCTATCCATGTGCATGTCCAGCAGTCGCTTAAATGTCCCTAATGACTCTGCTTCCACCACCACCACTGGCAACACATTCCATGCATTCACAACTCTCTGTGTGAAGAACCTACTCTGATGTCTCCTCTATACCTTTCTCCCAATACCTTACCAGTCAATCCTGCCCTGGGGAAAAGTCTCTGGCTATTGACCTTATCTGTTCCTCTCATTATCTTGTATAACTCAATTAGGTCTCCTCTCTTCCTCCTTCTCTCCAGAGACAAAAGTCTGAGCTTATTCAACCTTTCTTCATAAGGCAAGCCCTCCAGTCCAGGCAGCATCCTGGTAAACCTTCTTTGCACCCTCTCCAAAGCCTCTATCTTTCCTATAGTAGGGCGACCAGAACTAGGCACAATATTCCAAGTGTGGTGTCATCAGGATCTTGTAGAGCTGTAGCAAAACCTTGCGGCTCTTAAACTCAATTCCCCTGTTAATGAAAGCTAAAACACCATATGCTTTCTTAACAACCTCATCCACTTGGGTAGAAAGTGAGGTCTGCAGATGCTGGAGATCAGAGATGGAAATGTGTTGTTGGAAAAGCGCAGCAGGTCAGGCAGCATCTAGGGAACAGGAGAATCGACGTTTCGGGCATTAGCCCTTCTTGGCTAATGCCCGAAACGTCGATTCTCCTGTTCCCTAGATGCTGCCTGACCTGCTGCGCTTTTCCAGCAACACATTTCCATCTCATCCACTTGGGTGGCAACTTTGAGGGATTTATGTACTTGGACATCCAGATCCCTTGGTTCCTCCACACTGCCAAGATTCCTGTCTTTACTCCTATATTCAGCATTTGAGTTCAACCTTCCAAAATGCATCACTTCACATTTATCCAGGTCGAACCCCATCTGCTATTTCTCAGCCCAGCTCTGCATCCTGTCTATGTCATGCTGCAGCCTGCAGTAGCCCTCTATACTATCGATATACAACCTTTGTGTCATCTGTAAGTTTACACACCCACCCCTCAACCTCTTCATCCAAGTCATTTATCAAAACTACAAAGAGCAGAGTCCCAAGAGCAGAGCCCTCTGGGACCCCACTCAACACTGACCTCCAGACAGAATACTTTGCATTTACAACCACTCTCTGCCTTCTGTCAGCCAGCCAATTCTGAATCCAGATAGCCAAATCTCCCTGTATCCCATACTTCCTGACTTTATGAATGAGCCTACCATGGGGAACCTTATCAAATGCCTTGCTGAAGTCCATAAACACCACATCTGCTGCTCGACCTTCATCAATCTGTCTTGTCACCTCCTCAAAGAACTCAATAAATATTGATTTGTGAGACATGACTTGCCCCTCACAAAGTCATACTGATTGCCTTTAATCACACTATGCTTTGCCAAATAGTCATAAAAATACAGTATAGTAATCAAGCTTGAAATATTCTCATTCTTTAAAGTATTAGACAGTGCATTGAAGATAATAATTAAACCCTAGGAATGCTCAAAGTACTTCTTTCACAGCCAACCGTGAAAATTATTTACTGTAAAACATATTTGTGGCAGTACAGCATCTTGTCTGTGCAGGTTGGAGTACCAATCTGAGGCATTATTTAATTCAGTCCTGCACATCACTGCATTTTTTTATGTAGTTTGTGCTGCATGAAGCAATTTTGATTTTGATTAATACGTCTTTCATAGTGGAGAGAGGGAGAATCACCCAGATCCCACACTAGAAACCGTTTGTTCACAGCTGAGCTAAAGCTTTTGCATTACTGAAACAGGCACATTTTATCAAAGCCTTTCATCTTACACTCATCAGGACAATTTGCAAGAGACACCAATGTAAAGAGAAACTAGCCCACGCTTGCAAAGGTCACAAGACACTGTCTAACGTTAAGTATGATTCCGTGATGAGATGTCACACTGACAACCAATATACGAAGGAGGGTTTTGCCCATATTGTAGGCTATCTGTACAAACTGCAAACTGCATGTTGCTTTATGGTTTTATTGCTCAACTACTAATCCCAAAACTCAGTTCATGTTCTGGGGACCTGGGTTTAAATCCCACCACAACAGACTTAAAGAGCCAGCAATTAAGGTGTGATGATGACTATGAATCCATTGTTGATGGTTGGGAAAAACCGATCTGGCTTGTTAATGTCCTTTCGGGAAGGAAATCTGTCATTCTTACCTGGTCTGGTCTACAAGTCCACAGTAATGTGGTTGACTCTTAACTGCTCTCTGGGCAATTAAGGTTTGGCAATAACTGCTGGCCTAATTGGAGGTGATGTCCTCGAATTCCAGGAGCAGCAATTACTGTTTTATATGCTGTTGCATTGTTTTGGAACTTTGGAAAAAATAAGTCAAAACAACAGCAGTTTAAAAGGGAAAAGAGCAGACAAAGGAAGCACATGGTGAGGACAGTGCTGGGGAGAGAGAGAGAGAACCTGCACAGTTACCGCCTTTGCTGTTTGAATTCGTGTATCACTTGACATCGGAGTGCCTCTGGGAAAGTTAACAAACAGTGAAATTCACAACTAATCTTGGAGGAACTGTTGGGTGAAGTTCACAGCACAGAATCAGATAAGTTAATTGTTGTTTTAAGTCTGTCCAAGAGAAAGGCTGCAGTATTGAGTATAGTGGATTCTTTCTTGATTCTATGTTTTTGCAGATAAGTCTCTTGATTAAACTTAAAATATAAGCCATAGCGATTAATTTGACCTGGGGCAGTATTTGCAGTATTTCTGGGTCTGTAGATTGTGAAGGAGCAAAAATGGCCTTTGCAGTGATATGTACTTCTTATCAGATGTGGGAGTTTAAAGAGAGTTAAAGGTTACTGTGGATTATATCTGCCATAAATGCTGTTGGATGCAAATCTTATTAGATCGAGTGGCTCGGTTGGAGAGACTGATAGAAGCGATGAGGAATTTGCAACAGCAGCAGTATGTGATGGATGGCAGTTATAGAAAGGGGGGAAAGTCTCAGATACAGTCACGTAGATGGGTTAACTCCAGGAAGGGTGAGAGAGGTCGGCAACTAAGGCAGGAGTCTTTTGTGAATATACCCATTTCAAACAGGTCTGCTGTTTTGGAAAATGTAGGAGGTGATGGATTCTCAGGGGAACATAGCACGAACAGCCAAGTTTCTGGTATTGAGACTGGCTCTAATGCAACGAGGGGTACGTCGGCTTCCAAGAGATCAATTATGTTAGGGGATTCTGTAGTCAGAAGAGGCCAGCAGAGAAAAAGCAGAATGGTGTGTTGTTTCCCTGGTGCCAGGATCAAGGATGTCTCAGAGAGGGTGCAGAATGTTCTCACAGGGGAGAGGGGCCAGCAGGAGGTCATTGTCCACATTGGAAACAACGACATTGGAAGGGA
>NC_057725.1:9842093-9856662 GCF_004010195.1 Chiloscyllium plagiosum
AGCATAAGAGGTACAGTTAGTAAGTTTGCAGATGACACCAAAATCAGAGGTATAGTGGACAGTGAAGAGGGTTACCTCAGATTACAACAGGATCTGGACCAGATGGGCCAGTGGGCTGAGAAATGGCAGATGGAGTTTAATTCAGATAAATTTGAGGTGCTGCATTTTGGGAAAGCAAATCTTAGCAGGACTTATACACTTAATGGTAAGGTCTTTGGGAGTGTTGCTGAACAAAGAGACCTTGGAGTGCAGGTTCATAGCTCCTTGAAAGTGGAGTTGAAGGTAGATAGGATAGTGAAGAAGGCGTTTGGTATGTTTTCCTTTATTGGTCAGAGTATTGATTACAGGAGTTGGGAGGTCATGTTGTGGCTGTACAGGACATTGGTTAGGCCACTATTGGAGTATTGTGTGTAATTCTGGTCTCCTTCCGCTTGGAAAGATGTTGTGAAACTTGAAAGAGTTCAGAAAAGATTTACAAGGATGTTGCTAGGGTTGGAGGATCTGAGCTATAGGGAGAGGCTGAACAGGCTTGGGCTGTTTTCAGTGGAGCGTCGGAGGCTGAGGGGTGACCTTATAGAGGTTTACAAAATTATGAGGGGCATGGATAGGATTAATAGACAAAGTCTTTTCGCTGGGGTCGAGGAGTCCAGAACTAGAGGACATAGGTTTAGGGTGAGAGGAGAAAGATATGAAAGAGACCTAAGGGCCAACCTTTTCATGCAGAGGGTGGTACGTGTATGGAATGGGCTGCCAGAGGAGGAGACTGGTGGAGGCTGGTACAATTGCAACATTTAAGAGGCATTTGGATGGGTATATGAGTAAGAAGGGCTTGGTGGGATATGGGCTGGGTGCTGGCAGGTGGGACTAGATTGGGTTGGAATTTCTGGACGGCATGGACAGGTTGGACCGAAGGGTCTGTTTCCATGCTATACATCTCTATGACTCTATGACTCTAGTCAGAGATGCTCAAATCCCCATGAGTGAATATTAAAAAAAAACATAGGGTCTTCTTCTGTGCAGACAGAGAGGAAATATGCATAAACTTCATCTGTTTCAACTCAAAAAAATAGCTGACAGCCCTCCACGGGTTCATTACTTAAAGTTTTCATCAATCAGAGAAAAATTAACACATAAATAAAACATGACAATTATCTAGCAGTCATCATTAACTGGTGCATTTTTCATAGCAATGCCTCTACTCATTGCAAGCAGGTCAGTGAGGTCTGCAGATGCTGGAGATCAGAGTTGAGAGTGTGTTGCTGAAAAAGCACAGCAGGTCAGGCAGCATCTGAGGAGCTGGAGAATCAACGTTTTGGGTTTCCTGATGAAGGTCTCCGGCTTGAAACATAGATGTTCCTGCTCCTTGGATGTTGCTTGACCTGCTGTGCTATCTCAGCAACACATTCTCAACTCATTGCAAGCAGTGCCTATTCGCTCCAGCCTTGGATGGGATTGTGTAAGGAGCTTGTACGTTTGTTCCCTGTCCATATGGGTTTCCTTAGAGTGCTCTGGTTTTGTCCCACAGTTCAAATATGTGCAGGCTAGTGGATTGGCCATGGGAAATTCAGGGTTATCGGGATGAGGTTGGGAGGGGGTTGTGGGTCTGGGTGGGATGATCTTTGGAGCATCAGTGTGGACTCAATGGGCTGAATGGTCTGCTTCCACACTGTAGGGATGCAATGATTCTACTCACACACCATGTGACAACGAATCAGGAATCTTCTCTCCAGCAGGATGCATGTTGTGCTCCCTTTACTGATGATTCTTGTGAATTGTTCTGACTAGGGCAAGTAGGAAAGGATTTTGGCCTAATGTGTCCCTTCAGCAATACTCCAGTTCCGTATGACTGAAAGACAATCCAACTATCTTTGTTGCCTTTCAGGAGATGTGTCAGAATTTGTGGAGGGGAGGCGAGGTGAGGAGAATGGGAAAGAAAAGGAATATGAGATGCATAAAGTGGAGGAAGAATGACCAATTATAACTGGATTATATTCAGGGTAGACACCATACTGAGTAATTTTTTTCCAACTTTCCCATCTAGAAATAATATTGTGAGGTTGTGACTTTGATCCTGTGAAGGGTTCAGTTTAGCTAAGGTGGTTGGTTAGTGAAGCAGTGTGATGTGAATTCAATGTCCACTCCAGCTGAGGTTACCATGAAGGACTTTCCTTCTCAACCTTTCCCCTTAGTCATCTCCCTCTCTCTCTCTCTCTCTCTCACACACACACACACACACACACACACACTAACGAGAGAGCAGCCGTATGGTCTGGTAAAATTCTGACAACAATGCTATGCTATGTTCGTGTGAGTGAAGCACAAATGGCTTGCAATGTTCCTTATTAACCCAAGATTGTTTTGAATAGATTTGTAGCTCAGGTTGAGGTTCTAGATATAAGTTTACTTGCTGAGCTAGGAGATTCATTTTCAGATGTTTTGTCACCATACTAGACAACATCATCAGTGAGCCTCCGGTGAAGTGCTGGTGTTACGTCCCGCTTTCTATATATGTGTTTAGGTTTCCTTGGGTTGGTGATGTCATTTCCTGTGTTGGTGATGTCATTTCCTGTTCTTTTTCTCAGAGGGTGATAAATCGATCTGTTTGTTAACAGAGTTCCGGTTGGAATGTCATGCTTCTAGGAATTCTTGTGCATGCCTCTGTTTAGCTTGTCCTAGGATGGATGTATTGTCCAAGTCAAAGTGGTATCCTTCCTCATCTATATGTAAGCTGAAAATGTGTTGCTGGAAAAGCGCGCAGGTCAGGCAGCATCCAAGGAGCAGGAGAATTGACGTTTCGGGCATGAGCCCTTCTTCAGGAAGCCCTTCCTCATCTGTATGTAAGGATACTAGTGATAGTGGGTCATGTGGACAGCCAATGTGGAACTTCAAACTAGCGTAGACAGGAAAACAACACATATGGACTAAATACTGAACTACAGAATCAATCATCCCAACAACCATAAATGAAGCTGCATTAGAACATTATTTCAATGAGCCACCACACACTGCAGCACAGAGGAAAATTACCAATATAGTGTATTCTAAAAGAACAGGTCCCCACTGAACACAAGAATTCCTAGAAGCATGACATTCCAACCAGAACTCTATTAACAAACAGATCGATTTATCACCCTCTGAACACAGTCTGCCGATTTCTCAGCAACAAACCCAAACGAGCAGATAAAACTCACCCAGAAACCTTAGCCACTCTCCCCTACATCAAAGACATCTCAGAAATGATTGCCAGACTACTCAGACCCCTTGGCATCATGGTAGCCCGCAAACCCACTAACACACTAAAACAGCAGCTAATGAACTTGAAACAATCGATACAGACAACAAGCAAAACTAATATCATTTACAAAATACTGCGCAAGAACTGTAACAAACACTACATTGGACAAGCAGGCACAAAACTAGCCACCAGGATACATGAACTAGCCACAAAAAGCCATGACCCACTATCACTAGTATCCTTACATACAGATGAGAAAGGACACCACTTTGACTAGGACAATGCACCCATCCTAGGACAAGCCAAATAGAGACACGCACAAGAATTCCTAGAAGCATGGCATTCCAACCAGAACTCAATCAACAAACACATTATTTAGACACCATCTACCATCCTCTGAGAAAAAGAACAGGAAATGACATTAGTATAGGAAATGACATCATCAAGTCAAGGAAACCTAAAAACAGAAATAGAAAGTGGGTCACTAACACCAGCACTTCACCAGAGGCTCACTGATGATGTTACCTAGTATGGTGACGAAGCATCTGAAAACGAACCTTCCAGCTCAGCGAGCAAACCTACATCCAAAATAAATAAGTGGCTAGTAACCTGCTGGGAGTTAAGGTTTGAATACCAATCTCAATGACAATGTCCTTTTAGAATTAGAATTATAATTAGGTTTATTGTCACGTGTACTCAAACTACAAAAGAACAGGAGTGCAGTGAAAAGTGAACAATGTCACCAACACACAGCACCATCTTAGGTACAAATACCTGGGTGCAAGTCTTTGGTGTGAAAAAATAGAAAGAAAAATGAAAAAAGTTACACTATATTACAGATATACATTGCATAAGTGTAAGTTAAAAAAGTAAACAATAAAGCTAAAAAGATAGATATTACAGATTTTCTATAATTGCTTCCACATGGTCAGACCAGGTGCTACTGGTTCCCAAGCAGTAGCCACTTTCACTTCAAGCTTGCTGAGCAACCCCACTCTACTCTGCACTACTGAATGAAGAGAGAAAAAACACATGAGAGAGAGGAAAACAATGAGAGAAATAAAAAGAAAAAGATTGGATGGAGCAGACGAGCTCCAGATGTAGCGCTCGACACTGCCGCCATTTTTTAAAAAAATTTGAATTTCCCTTGAAGGGTATTTTATTTCAAGGATTATCTTTGTCGAGGAGGGCAATCTGTTAAGGAGGAGGTTATCTCCTGATCTGCTCAAACATGCTCCTCATTAAATCATTGTGTCCCTACAGTGCACAATGAGACCATTTGGCCTATTGAACCCACACTGACCCTTCAAAGAGCATCCTATCTAGCTTAGGATCTCTGGTCAGCATGGATGAGTTGGGCCAAAGGGCCTGTCTCCGTGCTGAATACCGTTGTGACTCTGTGAAAAACGGAGTACCGTAGGGATGTGGTGCATAGATAATGAGGCAATTTTGGAAAGATAGCTGAGAAAATTGGCTAGAGCCTATGGAGAAATATCCATGTGAAATATACTAAAATTACTCCACGCTCTTTTTTGGCAAGATTCAGCCCAAAGGGTTAAAGATAGTGTGAAGGAATTGGATGTGGATGATGATGATCTGTGTTGAAAACTATGTTTTCTGTTTTATTTTTAGCACTTAGTGTTTGGCATCAAATCCTTTATAGCCTACCTAATCCCAGATATGCCCAAAGACCTGTGCGACCGGATGAGGCGTGAAAAGTACCTCGTTCAAGAAATGATGTACGAGGCGGAACTGGAACATCTGCAGAGGGAACGGAAAAAAAATGGGAAGAGGTATCACCACGAATGGCCTTAGTTCAAACAATGAGACTAACCAACGGAACAATCCAGAGGAACTGCACTTCTACAGAGAATGGAGATGCCAGCTATGCTGCACAAGCTCCTGCAAGTTTTATACATATATAGATATGACTTTTTAATATAATTATAAAATGCATGATTTGAAAAGAAAAGGAGAAAGGAGTTGAATTCTTTGTCTGTCCTTTGGATTCCAGATCTATCTGGCACCAAAAAGAATCATGGAAGTCAAGTGTTAACCTCATGGTGGTTGGGTGTTTAATTTTGAATAATGCTATACAAATCAACATGAGCTCACATCACAAAATCATATGGTCCATCCGTACCAAAGAATGAGAGGTTTATTTGTACAACAGTCCCCTCTCATTTTTAATCTCTGCTGATATTTGTTCCTCCATCCATTTATTTTAGTTTTCTCAGACTGTTTTGAGAAATTTGTTGGTCAGAGAGATGACAGCAGCCAGAAACACAGGTGGCTTTGCTGGGCTAATACTGAACCACTGCAAGGAAACATATTCAAGATCTAATCTGTATACGTCAGATTAGAGTTTGCAAACTTTGATCAGTATTTCAGCTTAATATTCTATTGCTAATGGCCATGCTATTATAAGCCATTTACAAGTGTCTGCTTTTCTCTGTTTTGAAGGTGCTCACCCTTTCGGTATCTTGTTAACATTGCACCATTTAAACCAAGCGAGAAATGAGGAAAAGTGATCTTTATTATTGGCTGACACAAGGTCTAAGTAGTATTACAGAGGATCATGACACCTATGTGTATTAATCCGTCAATCAAACCAGCTTTCAGAATTACATTTGTGTTGTACAAAGCAAGAAAGCACCAGTGGGCAATGAAAGGTGACTTCCTTTTCGATATCCTACTTCAGATTTCTTGTTATGGCACAGCTGATGGATAACGTGTTCACTTGTGTATCATCTGATGCTCGCCTTCGTTCATGTGCTTGTTGCATACCATGTACTAGAATGGGAAGCATTAAATTCAGGCAGCTTTCCATATAAATGATAAATAATGCACAGTGAATGGGGATAAAGTGTGTATTGCCTGAAACCACAAAACAGGATAAATCTGTTCCCATAAAGATAACAAAAGAATGCAATAGAATACCTTCAAGATCTATAAATTTGACGGGACATTCCACAACATAACAACCCACAGTGAGATGTTTTCTTATGAGGAATCTCGCCATACGAAGTTGACTTTCTTCCCAGAGCAGGTTGATGTCAATGTCGCTGAAACCCTGTCCAGAGATAATTCACAATTGGTGTTGCATATTGGCAAGACTTAAACATTTACATGTGTGCATCTTTATATTTTTTTTCTTCTTGTTTCAATGTCTTGTCTATTTCTTTGCTTGTTACCCATTCAGGGACCCGTTGCATCTCGCATCTCATAGTTTGTTTCAGTTAACCTAAAATGTAATATGCAAGCACAATGCAACACACAAACTTTAACATTCATATCACAGTTGTTTCCTGATTTTGTTATATGGAAGCTATAAAAGGGCTTGGGATCTACAGGAGTAGAAATCAGGTCAATACCAGTACGGGAACCGTACATATTGATTCCAGTGATTTAGGGGTCACGGGTTTAAAAAAGGTCTGTTGTAAGACTACCACATCAAAATCAAATCCACCAACCATTTGTAGTAACTTTAGTATTAGCTTGGATGCCTATACGCGACAACAGTGATACCATACAAGAATATGAAATAAATAATTGGGCCAGCTTCCTTATTATCATGGCTCGCTAGAAGAAATTCTTTAATTTGCCCATTGGCAGTCATTATGTTTTCCTGACTCGTGGGATGGGGGGTGTGTAGCAGTGCAATTAAGTTATTACTATGCAGTTCAGAATGTTGTGCATCACTGATGAGCCTTACATAATATAGGATTCAATATCATAATATCATAATTGGAACTTTCATCCCCCCAAAAAATGTTGCTTGAATAATAGATAATACAGGAATGTCTTAAAATAAAGTGAAGTTCCACAATATAAGGACATGGCAAACAAATGGCGCAATTTAAATCCTGAGCTATGCATTGTGACTAACAGTTCATTACTTTCTTACCTAGTATGCAGGAATATTGTATAGTGCAATTGATTTCATTTGTTGTACATGTCGTCAGTTGTCAGTGTAAATCTCAATTTGTGGTGTTCTGAGAAAATTATGTTTCTATGAATCATTCAAAACTCACCTCTTCCTATATTTGTAATTATTTAAGGTGAAGTTGAGAGGCTAATGGTTTATGCAAGATTTACCTCTTCCTTCAAGTTCATTCCTTCCACCCATGGATGCAGCATAAGCATAGGTGACAATGAGAAGGAGCATTTTATAGCTCATTGTGCAATTCCTCCATCGGTTATTAATTTACATATCTTGAGCATATTGCTTTATTGTCTTCAACATTTAGCTAGATGGCTGATAAATAGCAATTTGAAAAGATAAACCTGGAATGGTTGTATACTTTAACAAATTCATTCCATTCACCCACTCATTCTTGAGTATACCTGATAACTAGAGAAATGTAACAACAACTGAGATGTTTAAGTGTTTTTTTGAAAAACCATTCTGTATTAGTGACTTCAAATATCTGTATGAATTGTTATTGCTCTCCGTTATTGTGTTTGCATGCAAATGACAGCAAAGCCTCTATGATTGAGGCAATTTCTATATGGTACAACTTGGCCTCTTTTCCACATTTTTCTACTTGTGTCACCTAGGTTACATTTGGTAAGCTTTAGCCTTGCATGCTTGCAAGTAAAATACTCAGCACGTACTCATTTCAGATTTTCAATATTTCCTACAGTTTATAGAATTTTGATTCATTGTAAGGGAATAACAATTTAAGATCTTTCCTACTTCCATTTCAAAATTAAATGTTCTCTCTTATTATCCTGTTGCAACTGCAAAGCATCTACTATCTCAGACTAATCTTGGAAACAGCCACTGATATGATACTTTGAGTCAACATATTTTCACGATGAGGAATTTCATTATCATTTCTGCTGTTAAACATTGAAAAAAATTGCTCAAAAGTGTCTTGCTCCTTTGCAATCAACATTTATTGAACCATATTTTATTTTAGCACATGATGTGGAGGTCCCAATGTTGGACTGGGGTGTACAAAGTTAAAAATCACACAACACCATGTTATAGTCCAACAGGTTTATTTGGAAGCACTAGCTGTCAGAGCGTTGCTTCTTCATTACCACCTGATGAAGGAGCAGCACTCCAAAAGCTGGTGCTTCCAAAGAAACCTATTGGATCATAACCTAGTGTTGTGTGATTTTTAACATTTTAGTACAATCTTGCTCATTGTATCCACCTATTATTGCTTACAGTTTTTCTGATCCCTCGATTGGTATTGCCATCAGGTGCAGTCAGTTCACCACCCCGAAGTATTATTGGACTTTTAACCATTGTGACTTAATCTTATTGATTTGACCAAGTTTCTTAAATCTGTATTTTTAAACCAAAGCATCTGTAACTTCTATTGTTTGAACCAAGCTGTCTTGGCTTAATGAGGACCTGAGGTCTTGAAAATGTTTTTTTCTAAATCAGTTACATAAAAGCTTCAGTCCTCTCCGCAGTGAGCACTGGGGAATGGCATGGCGTATTTCCCCTTATCCTACATAATTCTCTTTTATAGCCGATGTTTTTCATTCTTTAACCAACATCCTATCTCTCATCCAACCTCCAGTTTTATCCTAAGTCTCTTGCATTTTAACTTTGTTATTTGAAGTCTTGTTATAGAATTAAGCGTCTGAGAATGATCATGAAATTGGTGTCAATTGCCAGGAAAAGCAGTTCTGGTTCACTGATCTCCTTCAGGTAAAGATTGGCCATCCATACTTGATCAGGCCTACATGTGCCTGCAGACCCACGGCAATGTGTTTGACTCTTAATTTCCCTCTGGATAATTAGTGATGGGGAATAAATGCTGGCCTGTCCAATGATGCCCACATCCTATGAATGAATATAAAAAAACACACATTGCGTCTCCCTCAGTCCACCAGGCTTGTTCCTTTCATGAAGGAGTCTAAGGGCTTGGTTAGGAGAAAGTGAGGACTGCAGATGCTGGAGACCAGAGTTGAAAAATGTGATGCTGGAAAAACACAGCAGGCCAGGCAGCATCCAAGGAGCAGGAGAATCAACGTTTCCTCAGGAAGGGCTTGTGCCCAAAACGTTGATTCTCCTGCTCCTCGGATGCTGCCTGGCCTGCTGTGTTTTTCCAGCATCACATTTTTCAACTAAGGGCTTGATTAGGCAAGCTGTTCTCCTTATGCGCCAATTTTGATTAATTTTAACTAGGTTATTATTGCATGAATAATCCTCAATATATTCTAGATGATTAATCCTGTTATTCCATATGGGGTTACAGCAAGACTAGTGATTGTTTGTTCACATTATTTCGATAAGTTATCATGCTAGCCTGTCTCCTGATACCCAGGTTTTTTTGTAAGATTCCCTACAGTGTGGAAATAGGCCCTTCAGCCCAACAAGTCTACACCGACCCTCCGAAGAGTAACCCATTTTCCTCTGACTAATGCACTTAACACTACGGGCAATTTAGCATGACCAATCCACCTGACCTGCACATCTTTGGACTGTGGGAGGAAACCGGAGCACCCGGAGGAAACCCGGGGAGAATGTGCAAACTCCACACAGACAGTCACCCAAGGCAGGAATCGAACACGGGTCCCTGGCGCTATGAAGCTGCAGCGCCAACTGCTGAGCCACCGAGCCACCCATAAAGACACTGCAACTACCATTGAAGATCTAAGACCCCTCAAGATTCTTTTGACCGATTTCGAACGAGGAGTCCCCTCCTGAGGGGTCTTAAATCTTCACCATTAGTTTTTTATGAGCAAACTCAGCCACTCAGCCCTTCATATCTGCTCCACCATTCAATGAGAATGTGACTGATTGCATAATCCTCAACTCCTCTTTCCTGCTTTATCCCTTTATTCCCTTTATTTCCTCACTGACTAAATTCTTTTTTCCATCTAAGCCAAGAATATTCTTAACTTATAGTTTATAACATAAGTTATATTTTTAAAGTTAAAAATCACACAACTCCAGGTTATAGTCCAACGGATTGATTTGGAAGCACTAGCTTTCAGAGCCCTGCTCCTTCATTAGGTGGTTGAAGGATGAGGAAGCAGCTAGTGCTTCCAATTAAACCTGTTGGACTATAACCTGGAGTTGTGTGATTTTTAACTTTGTCCAGAGCTGAAAATGTGTTGCTGGAAAAGCGCAGCAGATCAGGCAGCATCCAAGGAACAGGAGAATCGACGTTTCGGGCATAAGCCCTTCTTCAGCAATACATTTTCAGCTCTGATCTCCAGCATCTGCAGCCCTCACTTTCTCTCAAAGATTTTAACTTTGTCCACCCCAGTCCAACACCAGCTCCTCCATATCATTATATTTTTAAAATATTCTTGAACATTCCCAGTCTCGATAGCCCTCTGTAGTAAAGAATTCCACAGATTCAGGACCCCAGTCATCTCTGTCTTAAATAGGTGACCATTTACTCCAAGGCTGAGGTGACTTCTGGTCCTAGATTCTCCCAGAAGTGGAAGCACCGCCTCTGCATGTACTTGGACTTGTTCCTGAATAACTCTATAATTTCAATCAGGTTGTGGCTCATAGTTAGCTATGAGAGAGACCAGATTTGACAATATGTACATATAGACATAAACTGCTTCCTTCAGAGCTTCAGTCAAACAGAAATAATGGTCAATAATGATTGTTTCTTAACATCAAAGAAAAATCCTTCCTAGTGTCCACAGGAACTCTGAGGCAAGCAATTTCTGGTCCTCTGAACTAAATTGTATTGAGTTTTTTCAGCCTGTCAGGACTTCCATGTCATTCGTGTCTTAATTATTAATTTTGCTTGGCATAATTCTGTATGGGGAGGGCATATTGCTCTTTACTAATAATTAGAAGAGATTATGATTCACAATATACACTATTTTGGGTATTCTCTCATGTTAAAGACCATTCAAACCTATCAGGATTTTCAGCTGTTCTTAGCCAACATTCTCACAGGATCTAAACAATTTGTACTGCTCACTTTTATTTTCCTGGGCCCATTTTTCTCTTTTGGTCACCTTTCTAGTACATTTAAGATTTTTAAAAATTCCATTCCCCACTTGTTTGCAAATGCAATGAGGGTCATCGTTGTTTCGTCTCAATTTTTGGAAATGCATTTACCTTCCTTAATATTGCAATCCAGTTTTTCCTAGAAGTGTGGTGGGACCCCCCATAGCCTCCCCCCCACCCCGCCCCTCTGCACAACAAAGTAATAATGGTGATGTGGAAGTGGTTCCAGGGAAAGTCTTGAGTTTGTAGAAAATGGTAACTTGCTGTCAGTGAGTTTAATCCTCAGTCGGTCAGCTTCATGTTCAGAAACTAAATTCCAGTCAGGCAACGACAAAAAGAACAGATTGTATGCAATTTGTCCTTCCTTTTATGACTAATCTTAAAATCATTTAATCTTATGTTAAAGCTTCATACTGTCCTTGAGTGGAAATCATCCAGACTTAAGAATTAAGAATGCAGTTTACAAGTTAAGAAGTGCACTCAGTTCTCAGGAACCCCCGTTAAGTTATTGCAAAATATTACTCTGGTGAATGAAGATATATTTTGTTAGTTAAATTGCTCTGTATTTTGTATTACCAAATAACATGATGCTGCATGCAACTTATATTTGCAAATTTTGCAAGGGACGATTAATAAGCAGTTCATTTTCAAATAGAGAGTGCTACAATGGTTTGCTGTTCTGCTTCAGAAACTATTTGTTCTTCAATCTGAGAAGAGCTAGCATGACTTGAATAGTGTCATGTTTATTTCGATGCATCACTTAGAATATGGCATTTGAGGTATTTTTGAGAACAGTAAGAATGCTGTTGGTCAAAAGCCCGCTGTAATTATAGCACTGCTATCGGGTCTGATGTAGTTGTTATTTTATCATATTCTTCCTTGAGATTTCAAGACTAAAGTATTTTCCTTGACCAGATGTTTAGGGTGTCAAACTTGTCTCTTAATGAAATAAGAGTTCAAAAGTCAATAAACTTTCTGTTCCACCATAACAATCTTTCTTCTGAGAAATGGCAGTACAGACTTGATAGGCCCAAGGGCCTCTTCTGTACTGCATGCATCTATTACTCGAAGAATTGTGAGAGCACTATTTTATGAGGTTGGTTACAACTTGCAATTCAATCACCAGGTTTAAAATGCCACACCTGGAGTGAAGCGTACAGTTATTTTTGTGTGTGTGTGTATAATCTGAAGCATAAAAATGACACAAACGACTTGGTAAATTTGCTTGGGCCTGTACCGTAATATTTACGAAATGCTATGTTTAATTTTGTAAGATTTACATGTACAAATTGTAATGACTGTATTATACAGATTTGGATATCAGAATTTTCATTAATAAATAATTGTATGCATATCAATGTTTGGATGAGTGAAAATATACTCTATGATTGACACAGCCAGAGTATAACTCCATAATGCCACTATACAAAAACAGGGATTGTTTCCAGAGTCAATAGATGGGAAGCTCGAAACGCACATCAGGTTAGACAGCATCTGAGGAGCAGGAAAGTCAATGTTCTGGGCCAAAATCTTGACCTTCCTGCAGCTCAGATGCTGTCTTACCTCTTACGATTTTCCAGCTTCCCAACTATTGACTGTGGTTTCCGTCATCTGCAGTCCATTCTGTTTCCTAGGGGTTGTTCCAGGGGAGTCCAGTTGTCACACTGTCTCCTCCGGAAGTCTCACATTGGATCACAATTTGCTCGAAAAGTAACAGCACTTTTAACGTTCAAACCATTGTTGGTGTGTAAATTATCCAGGAATATGGAGTGAAATGTGTTTTAACCTGACCTTATGACCAGCCCTTTTGATAAACCGGCAAAAATTATATCTCAGAAATACAGGAAATTTACTGTATTATCACAATTTCCACAAAGTCCGAGTTGTCAGTTAAGGGTATTAGTGACAAGGTGCCTGCCGGTAAGTTTTTTTTAAAGGCAAAGTTGCATTATTATTTAAGTGGTTCACGGTATAAATAAAGTATCATAGTGATGGGTAAACTCCCTCCATGGCACTTCTATTACTTAGTGTGTGTTTTTATATTGATTACGTAGACATGGTAGCTCAATGATTAGTACTGCCAGCCCACAACACCGGGGACACAGTTCAATTCCACCCTTGGGTGACTGTGAAAATTCCACACAGACGTTCTCTCTCTGTCTGTGTGGGTTTCCTCTGGGTGCTCTGGTTTCCTCTCACAGTCCAAAGGTGTGCGGGTTAGGTGGATTGGCCATTGGCAATGCAGGATTACAGGGTGGGATGCTTTTCAGAGGGTCAGTGTGGACTCAATGGGCCGAATGGCCTGCTTCCACACTGTGGATTTTAAGGTTCTTCTATGATAACAAGAATACAGGCACACTCTTGGCCCCATAAGTGCCAGTTTGTAAAAATGATGCTGCATAGTGAGGGGAGACACACTGGGAAATACAATGCAACACGTACGTTACTTCACCATTAACTCCGTGAAAATAAAAGCTCGCTCACAATTTCTTCATGGCTTCTATGGAATTACTTCACTTATACATTCATTTCCAGTTAAAGTTGCCAGAGAATGTTAGGGCTGGTACTTAACAGTGTAAGAATCCTTTTGATTATGAGATTAATTTTCCTGAAAAAACATTCAATCTCTCCTCAATCCAGAAAGGAAACAACTACAATGGTGCAAGCTCATATAAAATGTTTTAAGTTTAATTTTCCATTCTTACCTGAATGTCTTTCTGTCTCCGTCTTTAGGCTAATCTTGGTTTCATTCTCTCTTCCTCATACTGTACCTGAATTTACTCTTAATTCATCCAGCTTCTCACCTTGTCATTCATAGAGTCATAGTCAAACAGCATGGAAACAGACCCTTTGGTCCAACCAGTCCATGCTGATCATAATCCCAAACTAAACTAGCCCCACCTGCTTGTTCCTGGCCCATAACCCTCCAAACCTTTCCTATTCATATACCTATCCAAATGCCTTTTAAATGTTGCAATTGTACCCGCATCCATGACTTCCACACGCAAATCACCCTCTGTGTAAAAAGAAATTGCCTCTCATATAACAGACAATAGACAATAGGTGCAGGAGTAGGCCATTCTACCCTTCAAGCCTGCACCACCATTCATTATGATCATGACTGATCATCCTCAATCAGTATTCTGTTCCTGCCTTATCTCCATAACCCTTGATTCCACTATCCTTGAGAGCTCTATCCAACTCTTTCTTAAATGAATCCAGAGACTGGGCCTCCACTGCCCTCTGGGGCAGAGCATTCCACACAGCCACCACTCTCTGGGTGAACAAGTTTCTCCTCATCTCTGTCCTAAATGATCTACCCCGTATTTTTAAGCTGTGTCCTCACCCATCAGCGGAAACATGTTTCCTGCCTCCAGAATGTCCAATCC
>NC_057725.1:9856932-9881368 GCF_004010195.1 Chiloscyllium plagiosum
TCCTCCTCATATTTCACCCTGCCACCAAGCTTTGTATCATCAGCAAATTTGCTAATGTTACTATTAATACCATCTTCTATATCATTAATATATATTGTAAAAAGCTGCGGTCCCAGCACTGATCTTTTTACAATTTCTCTAGTGTGCCCCCTAATCTTGGAATCCCCCATTCTAGGGGAAATTCAACTACCATTAACTCTACCTATACATCATAAACTTATATCAGGTCATCTCTCAACCTCCATCACTCCAGTATAAAACGTCCCAGCCTAGAATCCCTACAGTATGGAAACAGGCCATTTGGCCCAACAAATCCACACTGACCCTCCGAAGAGTAACCCAACCAGACCCATTCCCCTACCCTATATTTACCCCTGACAAATGCACCTAACCCACACATCCCTGAACAGATGGGCAATTTAGCATGACCAATTCACCCAACTTGCACATCTTTGGATTGTGGGAGGTAACCGGAGCACTTGAAGGAAACCCATACAGGCATGGGGAGAATGTGCAAACTCCACACAGACAATTGCCTGAGGCTGGAATCAAACCAGGATCCCTGGCACTGTGAGGCAGCAGTGCTAACCACTGAGCCACCGTGCTGCCCCTGCCTATCCAGCCTTTCTTTATAACTCAAACATTCCATTCCTGGTAACATCTTGGTATGTCTCTTTTGAACTCTCTCCAGCTTAATAATATCCTTCCAATAACTGGGCGACCAGAACTGGATGCAGTATTCCAGAAGCAGCCTCACCAATGTCCTGCACAACCTCAACATTCCTCCATTTCTTTCTCAATTCTAAAATCTTATCAGTGAAACATTGGAAATAGAAGCAGGAGTAGTTCAAAAAGCCCATCAAGCTCACTCTGACATTCAAACATAATCATGAGAGAACCTCGAATCTACCACTCTCCTCCCACACCCATTGACACGTTTGGCATCTAAAAATCAATCTACTGCTTACTTAAATATATACAGTGAAGTGACATGGTCCACATAGCTTTCTGCAGCAGAGAATTCCACAGGTCCACCAGCCTGTCAGTGTAGAAATGCCTCTGCATCTCTGTCTGAAATAGCCTACAAGTATCCCGAGACCATGATGTCTTGTTCTTGGTATCTTAGCCATGGGGAAACATCTTCACTGCATCCAGTCTGTACAGCCCTGTCAGAAATCTGTACACTTCAGTGAGAGCCCCCCTTGGGGAATCAATCGTGGACCTGCCAACTCTGGACTCAGTCTGGTGAATCTTAACTGCCCTCCCTCTACAGCAAGCATATGATCTCTTTGGTAAGGAGACCAAAACTGCACACAATGCTTCATGTGTAGTCTCACCAAAGCCCCTGTGCAGCTCCTGTACTTAAACACTCTTGCAGTAAAGGCCAACATAACATTTGCCTTCCTAATTGCTCACTGCACAGTACATTTGCTTTCAGTGGCCAGTGTTCAAAGATACCAAGGACCCTTTCTTTAGGAAAGATTGGTGTACAGTTACCATTTAAATAACATGCTGTTTTTCCTACCAATGTGTACAAAGTCATGCTTTTCCGTGTTACATTGCATCTGCCAAGCATTTGCCTGAACACTCAACTTGTCCAAAACACCCTGAAGCCTCTTTATATCTGCCTCACCATATACTATCTCACCTTGTTTTGTTTCATCAGAAAACTTGGAGATATCATATTTGATTCCATTATCCAAATTAGTGATATATATTGTGATTAGCTGATCCTGCAGTAAGAGTACTCAATACTGATTACACTCTGAAAAGGGTATGCACATTTCTAGTCTCTGTTTCCTGTTAACCAATTCTCAATCCATGATAAGATATGTAACAATCCCATTTGGTCTGATTTTGCACACTAACCTCTTTTGTGGGGTTTTATCAAAAGCTTGCTGGAAATCCAAATGAACTTCATCTACTGGGGCTCCCTCATCTATTTACATTCTCAAAAACTTCCAGTAGTTTTTCTCCACCCAGTTTGCTGGCACTATTCCAGGATCTACAAAATGTTACAAGATAACAATTGATGCACCTTCTCCTTCTGTAGCTACCTCTTGTGATGCAAACCCTGGGTGGTTATCACCTTTCAGTCCCTGTTCTGAACAAAGGTCATATCGGACTCACAATATTATCTCTTTCTTTCTCCACTTCTATCAGGTCGCCTCTCAATAGCTGCCAGACATTCTTAGTTTCAGCGGCACTCAAGATTTCCAGCATTCATAGTATTTTGTTTTTATTACAGCCTTTTCCCTGGTTCGTTTCTCAACATATTGGTCTAAAAGACCCAGCTTGTATAAACTCCAGGACTGAATCCACCACAGCATTACTGCTAATGTCGTTTGCGCAATCTATGTGTAGATTAAAATCACACATGATCATCATTTTGCATGCATCATTCATTTTGTGTTTAATACCACCTCTTGTCATTGCTTAGAGACTCATGGATAATTTAACAAATGTCGACTGCCTCTTGTTGCCTCTCCGCTCTACCCAGACAGATTCTATATCTACATTTTCTTCACTGAGGTCCTTTTTATTGTGGCCAAAATATTGACTGTTTTCCAGAAGGGGTTAAATGCATTTCCTGGGGAAAGAGGGATCGAAGGATACCGGAGGAAAGAGAAAACACGATACTAAGTGAGACGATCATACTAAATGACAGAGCAGGCTTGAAGGGCCAAATAGTCTCCTCTGATATTCTATGTTTCTCACTATTTCACTGATTTTATCTTTCACAAACAATGCCACCCCATCTCGCTTTCCTTTTTGAACACACTTAGGTGTTCAGTTGTCAGCATTTAACCTACCACCCTACAGCCATGTTGCTCATCACAATCATGTTGCACTGCTAATCCATCTATTTTATTAGATTAGATTCTCTACAGTATGGGAACAGGCCTTCCAGCCCAATAAGTCCACGCCAAGCCTCCGAAGAGTAACCCATCCAGACCTATTCCCCTGCCCAATGCACCTAAAATTGTGGGCAATTTAGCATGGCCAATTCACCTGACCTGCACATCATTGGATTGTGGGAGGAAACCAGAGCACCCGGAGGAAACCTACACCGACACAGGGAGAATGTACAAACTCCACACAGTCGCCCGAGGCGGGAATTGAACCCGGGTCCCTGGCGGCTTGAGCCACCATGCTGCCCACTGAGATAGTACATTACCTATTAATACATCTTAAATCCTACCAGCTCCTGGAGTGAGATTTGAGCACTGCCTTAGAGAATTAGTTTGGCTTGAATACTAATCCAGTCACATTACCGTAATTAGAGCATCTATCCTGGCCAAGCTGTGTTTGAAAGTCAGTTCAGAGAGAAGGAAAAATACAATGATGTGGTCCCTAGTCTGTGAAGTTGATTACGATTGAATGAGGGATGAGAGAGGAAGAGGTGGAAGAAGGAGCAGAGACAAGGAGGAAGAGGAGAAGGAAGAGGAAGTTATTCCCTACATTGTGACAGGGTTGGATGAAGTAAGGGAATTGGATAATCCAACTGAATGTTTCAATGCAACAAGCAGCTAACTTGAATAGATCCATCAAATTCTATAAAACAAAGGCTGATTACCCCATTGATGAAAATTGGAATGTACAGCAATATTCCAGTTATTCAGAAATTGCTGTTCCTAACAGAGTCAGTACTCCAAAGCCACTCAATCCCATTGTTATTGTGATCTAGTTTTGAAATGATAAACTTCAAAATGAGTTGCAAAATGAGAAAGTTGTTTTTCCATCTGACTTATTAACTATGGTGGAATTACCAAACGTGATTTTTAACCAATATCTGTCGAAATAATTCTTTCCCCACTTCCTTCAGTAACAGTTCACTGACATGAATTTTGAATTCACACAGTTCTTAAACATCCATCTCAATTATCTTGTGAAACTAAAGATAGGTATCTTTAATCACACCAAAATTACAATGAAGGTGTTGTTCTGGGATATGCTCCGATGGAACGTTCATCGCCTCGCTTATTTTCATTGTCAAACAATTATCTGACAATTTATTTTCATTGTTAGCCTGCAATGTAAATTTAAGATACTGTAAGTGATAGTCCTCTTCCTAAGGAAATAATGATGCACATGTTAAGAAAAAGAACATTTTTCCAAAACATTTCAACTTAGGAAGATCACACCGAGGTACAATTATCAATATCAAAGTGTGACTCAAGCCTAAAGAGAATGTCAAATTGCTTTCCTTTAAACTCTTTTTACTCTAGGTTATTTTGATTATCAAACCATATGTTATCCTCTTGGGCAAGTCACTACCTTCAAGAGAGAATTCCTCTAACTGTTTTGAGTAAAGTCATGAGAGCTTTAATATCAGCCAGGGAGGACAGACAGTAAAGTGTTGGCTTAAGTGTTGATTCAAAAGATGGTGCTTCTGACAGTGCAGCACTTCCTCATTGGGGTGACAGCCAACATTATGTGTTTGAATCACTGGATAGGACCTGAAGCCACAGCTCTCTGAGCCAGAGCTGAGATTGCTGGCCATTGACCCAGGACTGGTATTTGTTGTATGGAAATTTCATAGATTTAAGGAATATTGAGCAGCTCTATGTGCCATTTTTGCAAATGAGAAATGATTTAGGGAATAAAAACTTGAAAACAAATTAAGTGTGGAGATGGTTAATTATAGAAAGATTAAAAGGCTTACGTAAATAGAGCTTCAAAATGCAGTGTTTCAGACAGTAAATGAACTTTTCGATCACCATGATACATTGGTGAATAGTTGATCTCTCATAAGTTGAGGTAGGCGTAGAGCACTGTTTTAAACACTAATTAAGATTTGTTTAAATTGTAAGAGCATCTTTCAGGGCTTAAAATGTTTTGATCTGCTTGGGCAGTGCATCAGAAATTGAGCCCCGCAATTCATGGAGTCATCCCAAGTGTGAACGTTTTGCCCAATTTTACCAAACTGTCTCACTCAAGTTAGAAGACTGTGTGTACCAGGAAACTAACTTTTTAAAAATTATTTTAATAAATCTGTTTGTAATCAATGGTAAGAAAGAACCTGAATTGCTCATTTATATCTCTAACTTAAACTCTATCCCTTCATACAATTGTTATTCACATAAAAACAGATTTGCAGAGACACAAGATGAGACACAAAAGTTATAGGTGGGGAAGGAAGCAAAGTCAGAGAAACACAATCTGGCACCAATTTGGATCAGACGTATCAATGAGTTCCTCTTCTTTTGATCTTCTCCTGATTCCTTCCAATTGTTTACTCATGGCATGAGGTTGTGGTTACATCAATTCTTAGTCTTTCATTCAATATTTGCCCTCTCAGTCTATATGGAAGTTATTTCCTAAAATGTGAATTTGCAGAGGGGGCAATTTGTTGGAAAATGGTGAGTGACAGCAGCTATCAGATTTTCTGTCAGGGGCACTAAAGTGGTTAGCACTGCTGCCTCATAGTGCCAGGGACCTGCATTCAATTCCTCCCTTGGGTGACTGTCTGGGTGGAATTTGCATGTTTTCCCTGTGTCTGCATGAGTTTCCTTTGGGTGCTCTGGTTTCCTTCCACAGTCCAAAGATGTGCAGGTTAGGTCGATCAGTCATGGGAAATGCAGGATTGCAGGGAATAGGGTTGGAGGAGGAGTCTGGATGGGTTCTGTTTGGAGGGTCTGTGTGGAACTAATGGGCTGAATGGCCTGATCCTGCACTGTAGGGAATCTATAACTCTATGTTGAATCTGGCCATGAAATCAAGGTAAACTTTGAGTGAAATATTGAAGATGAGAAGGTCTTCCAGCCTTCAGAAAGGCAGACATGTCCCACAAGATGGGTGTTGGGATCTTTCAAAATATCCGACACTTTGACTTTTTAGGAACTACCTGGGCAGTTTCAATGCCTTATGGGTAATTATGATCTACCAAGAAAGAGACTAGAGAGAGGATTGGAGGGAGGTAAATGTTGTTCCTCTTTTCAAGAAGGGGAATAAGGAAATCCCTGGCAATTCCAGACCAGTCAGTCTTTCGTCTGTGGTCGAGAATTCTGGAATGCTCAGAAAATATCTCCAGATCTGAGCAGGAAATTCGGAGGGTTCTGACTCACTTGACTGGTTACGCAGGAAACATTAGAAGGATTGTCAGTTTGGAAATAATCTTCCACCAGTTCTTTGCTAGAATCTATTTTCCCCCACTTTTCCCTCTTACTCTCATACCCTGTCCCCAATGCAAGCGGGCATCAGAGCCACCCTGCTTTACCCACGGGACTATGCCTACATCAGGTAACTATAAGAATTCATTTTGTGTTTTAAACAGCAGTCGCAGCTTTAAACCCACAGAACTCAGGAGCTGCCGGTCCGCCCACGTGACCGGGAGATAGGAGACAGAGGACAGATAAAATCCACACTATACCAACACTACCCATGACTCATAGACCAAAACTCCGGAATTAATTAATATGGAAACCCACCTCCTAATCACATCAAGAGACTGACTGAAACACACTCATACCCATCGATACAAAACCACCCTGACACAAAGGACAGGCATCCACCAGACAGGTACGGACAGACCAATACACACCAACACCCCAAGGGAACAAAGGGGGGTGCTAGCCCCTGCCCTCACAGAGAGAGACAAGCAGATAATACCCGGACCCGTTTTACATAAACCAATTAGCACCCTATTGTGCGTGCCCTGCAACTCTCCTGGGACGGCAGGAAACATTCTATTTGCACCTACTCCAGTGATGATGGGGATCTATCATCCCATTCATCCTCAAATTCCACACATCCTGACAACTAAAAGTATATAATATGTAGCTGCGCACGGGAACAGCAGAGCAGCCGAGATTCGGACCTCGGTTGGTCTCCGCCGGCGTTACTGTAGCAATAAACGTTACCGATTGTTGAACCACACTCTGGGCTTGGACTGATATCATTTCATCCGCGCTAACACCAAGGAGTCTCACCTCCTCCTCCTGCCCCCTCCCCCCAATATCAGTTTAACCCTATGCCTATATCTCTGACCATCCAAACGGAAATACGATACATCTACTGATATGGATATTTAATTCTGAATTGGACCTAGAACATAGAACATAGAAAAGTACAGCATAGAACAGGCTCTTCGGCCCATGATTTTGTGCCTAGGATTATTCCTAATCTGAATGAAAATAACCTAACCCAGGCACCCTTCAATTCACTGCTATCCATGTGCACATCTAGCAGTCACTTAAATGTCCCTAATGACTCTGCTTCCACCACAACCGCTGGCAATGCACTCCATGCATTCACAACTCTCTGCGTAAAGAACCTTCCTCTGATGTCTCCTTTATACCTTCCTTCTAATATCTTAAAACTATGACCCCTCATGCCAGTCAATCCTGCCCTGGGGAAAAGTCTCTGGCTATTGACTCGATCCATGCCTCTCACTACCTTGTATACCTCAATCAGGTCACCTCTCTTCCTCCTTCTCACCAGAGAGAAAAGTCTGATCTTAGTCAAACTCTCCTTGTAAGATAAGTCCTCCAGTCCAGGCAGCATCCTGGTAAACCATCTTTGCAACCTCTCCACAGCCTCTGTATCTTTCCTATAACAGGGCGACCAGAACTGGACACAATATTCCAAGTGTGGTCTCACCCGGGTCTTGTAGAGCTGTAGCAAAACCTCGTGGCTCTTAAACTCAATCCCCCTGTTAATGAAAGCTAAAACACCATATGCTTTCGTAACAACCCTATCCATTTGGGTGGCAAATTTGAGGGATCTATGCACGTGAACACCAAGATCCCTCTGTTCCTCCACACTGCGAAGAATCCTGTCTTTAATCCTATATTCAGCATTCAAGTTCGACCTTCCAAAATGCATCACTTCACATTTATCCAGGTTGAGCTCCATCTGCCATTTCTTAGCCCAGCTCTGCATCCTGTCTATGTCACATTGCAGCCTGCAATAGGCCTTGATACTATCAATGGCACCCCCAACCTTTGTGTCATTGGCAAATTTACTAACCCACCCCTCAACCTACCCATCCAAGTCATTTATAAAAGCTACAAAGAGCAGATGCCCAAGAACAGAGCCCTGCAGGACACCACTCCCGACTGACCTCCAGGCAGAATACTTTCAATCTATAACCACTCTCTTCCTTCTGTCAGCCAAGCAATTCTGAATCCAGATAGCCAAATCTCCCTGTTTCCCATACCTCCTGACTTTATGAATGAGCCTACCATAGGGAACCTTATCAAATGCCTTGCTGAAGTCCATATACACCACATCCACTGCTCAACCTTCGTCGACCTGTCTCATCATCTCCTCAAAGAACTCAATAATCTTTGTGAGGCACGACCTGGCCCCTCACAAAGCCATGCTGACTGCCTTTAATCATATTATGCATTTCCAAATAGTCATAAATCCTATTCCTCAGAATTTTTTCCAAAACTTTGCTGACCACAGATGTAAGACTGACTGGTTTGTAATTGCCAGGGATTTCCCTATTCCCCTTCTTGAAAAGAGGAGCAACATTTGCCTCCCTCCAATCCTCTCTCTAGTCTCTTTCTTGGTAGGTCATAAAAGGTCAATATGCTAAATATTTCCGCAATTACCTTACCATGATCCTCGTCTAGCCATTTAAATTAACAGACATTATTTCCTGGAAATGTTGTTTTGACCTGTTGTTTTAAAATATATTGTTTCTGAATCTTGAGAAAATCAAATCACCTTCACAGAACTGAAACCAAAATCTCATTTACCTCTACTTCAGAGATCAGGATCCCAAATAATAATACTAGATCATAAACCATTCACTTACATAAAATATACAATGGAACGGATGTTTAGGAAAACAATCTTACCTCTAGGGTTTCCTTGTCTCCTTCTTGTCCAAAACAACACTCCTTTGAGAACTGTTTTGACAGATTGCATACTGGTCTGATTAACAAAGGCTTCACATTTTCCTTGTGTGTGTGTCCTGGAAGACAGCAATCCCATTAAATATCTTACAGTTATTTAGTAGTTGCTTGAAGTACAGCTAATTGGTCATCACATGGCCACCTATATGCTGGTTTTTCATTACTTGTAGTGTTGACATCTACAGCATCAGTTCAATGGCACATTTGACAGGTATTTACGAGTACACCCTCATTCAACATATTATAGAATCCCTACAGTGTGGAAAAAAGCCCTTCAGCCCAACGAGTCCACACTGACCCTCCAAAGAGGAACCCACCCAGACCCATTCCCCAACCTTATATTTACCCCTGGCTAATGCACCTAATCTACACATCCCTGAACTCTGTAGGCAATTTAGCATGGCCAATCCACCTGGCCTGCACATCTTTGGATTGCAGGAGGAAACCCACGCAGACATGGGGAGAATGTGCAGACTCCATACAGACAGTCGCCTGAGGTGAGGAATTGAACCTAGGTCCCTGATGCTGTGAGGCAGCAGAGCTAACCACTGAGCCACTTCAAATAAGAGACTTGTCCTGATGATGCACTATTTCAGTTTTTAACAAGGTTAGTACATAGTCTCTTTTAGTTATTACTTGTTCCCTATTCTTCATGTCATTGTTTTCCCTCATGTTCAAAGCTGTGCAGATGGATAAGATCCTCATGAATTGGTTGAATTGTCAATTTCTATATGTTCTGCAATTTAAAATATTTTATACCATCCTAAACAAAAAGTGACACTGCAGCTTGTGAGGAAGGGGTGGGGTGGGGGAGGGGGGTGAGGGCATTCAATTATCTGCAACAATGCAGGTGGCACAGCAGCTCAGTGATTAGCACTGCTGCCTCACAGCGCCAAGAACCCAGTTTCGATTCCAGCCTCAGGCGACTGGCTGTGTGAGTCTATACGATCTCCCTGCTTCCACACTGTAGGGAGTCTGTGATAATTTGTGTCTTTCAAATGTGCCATGTCTGATAAAAACACATTACCTGAGTGTATAAGTACAGGCAGAATGAAATCATTTTGAAAGAGAGCCATCAGTTTTATAATCATATTGATAGTCCTCTGTGGAAACTGTACTTTACATATAAAGACTGAGCAGCATTGGGGCTCAGTTAATGTACTAACAATCCAGAAGCATCCCATGACAGAGTTCAAATCCCACCCCAGCAAATACAATATTCACAACTCATTAATTGATTATATAAATCTAAGACCAAAAAACTTCATAACAGGCTAAAAAACTGCAAGTTTCTGGAAAAATAATTTGCTTATGTTCTTTCAAGAAATAAATTATTTTAAGCTGATGGGATTTCAACAATGAGTTATATTTCCATAACACCTTTGACATAATAAAAAAGTTTACAAGGCACATCATTTGAGCATCTGATCAGAAAATATGACACCAAGCCACAAATGAGTGTATCAGCTATCAGCTCCTTGTGCTTACCTTTGACCAGAAACTGACTGAGCTCACCATATAAACAGGGTAGCTGCAAGGACAGGTCAGAGGCTAGGAATCCTGCAGCAAGTAACTCACCTCCTGACATCCCAAAGCCTGTCCACCATCTATAAGGCATACATCTGGAGTGTGATGGAATACTCCCCACTTGACTACCTAAGTGCAGCTCCAAAAACACTCAAGAAGCTTGAACACCATCCAGGACAAAGCAGCCCGCTTGATTGATATCACTTCCACCACCATCCACTCCCTCCACGAACAATGCTCAGTAGCAGCAGTGTGTGCTATCTACAAGATGTACTGCAGAAATTCACCAAATATCCTGAGACAGCACCTTCCAAATCTACAGTCACTACCATTTATAAGGGCAAGGACAGCAGATACCTGGGAACACCACCACTTGCAATTTCCCCTCTGAGCCACTCACCATCCTGACTTGGAAATATATCACCATTCCTTCAGTATCACTGGATCAAAATCCTGGAATTCTGTCCCTAACAGCATGGTGAGTCAACCAATGGACTGTGGTTCAAGAAGGTAGCTTACCATCACCTTCTCAAGGGTAATTAGGGATGGGCAAAAGCATAGCCAGTGGCGCCCACTTCCCACAAGTGAATATAAGAAGTGAAGTCCAGTGACTAGAATCCTGGTGAATTAGGTTTTATGCAGTTTCTTAACGGGCGTGGAGAAGCCGAACGTATGAATATAGGAAGGTGAGCAAAGAGCAAGAGTAGGCCATTTGGCCCCCTTTGCCTGCTGTCATGTTGAAGAAAGTTACAACTGATCTGCTTATATTCTACCTCTGATAACCTTGAAAAAAAATCCATCTCTGCCTTAAAAAGAATGTAAATACTTTGCTTCCACTACCTTTACTGGAAGAGAACACCAAAGACTCAGGATGAGCTGAAGGAAAAACAAATCCCCCCTTCCTCTGTTTTAAATTGGGCAACCCCTTTTTTTGAAACAGTAATTCATGTTTCTCCTCCAAGAGAAACCCTACTTCCCATAAGTAATCTCTCAGGATCTTATAAATTGCAATCAAGTCACTTTCTGTTTTTCTACACTCCTGTGGATATCAGTCTTTTCGACCATTCCTCACAAAACAACCCATTCTAGGTATCAATTGAACAAACATCTGAACTGCTTACAATGCATTTACATTCCTTCCTTAAATCAGGTGACCATTACTGAACACAATGTTCTAGACGTGGTCTCACCAGTATGCTGTACAACTAAAGCATCATTTTATGTATTCAATTTTCCTTGCAATAATCATTAACATTCTACTAATTTTCCTATTTACTTGCTATACCTGCATATTAACCTTTGCATCTCAGATCTCTGCAATCCCCCCGACGACAACCCCCCACCCCCAGCCCCACTGTTGAGATAATGAGCTCTTTTGTTTTATTCTTCTTGCAAAAATGAACAACTTTGTGTTTTCGAACATTATATCGCATTCAAACAAACTATCAACAAGGGTTATGTAGCCTTCTTCATTCCTTTTCACAACTTCCTTTCCCCTATCTTTGCATCATCAGCAAATGTGGCAGCCATACCTTTGTTCCTTCATCTAAGTCTTTCATTAAAGTTTTAATCAGTTTAAGTACCAGCACAGTGACCCCTATGGCATCCACATGTTACATATTACCAACCAGCAAAATACCCACTTTTAACATTTCTTCACTTCCTATTAGCCAGCCTTTTTTTTAATCAGTGCCCATATCTTAACCCCTACGTCATGAATATTTATTTTCTGCAATGACCTTCGCTTTGGAAATTTATCAAATGCTTTCTGGAAATCTAAGTACAGTCCATCTACAGGTTCCCCATTATACACAGCGAATGGTATTCCACATAAAACCCTAAAGATTGGTTTGATATCATTTTCCTTTCAAAAAACCACATTGACTCTG
This sequence comes from Chiloscyllium plagiosum, assembly GCF_004010195.1. Taxonomy (NCBI): domain Eukaryota; kingdom Metazoa; phylum Chordata; class Chondrichthyes; order Orectolobiformes; family Hemiscylliidae; genus Chiloscyllium; species Chiloscyllium plagiosum. Next base: position 9,869,216 of record NC_057725.1, read on the forward strand.
CCCGATCATTTTGAACTTATCTAAGGGCACCGCTAAAATAAAACTTACTTAATACTAGCTTCTACCATTTTCTGTCTGACAGATGTTAAGCTAACTCGGTGTAGTTTGTACTTTCTATCTCCAATCTTTTTAGAATAAAGGAAGTACATCTGCTATCTTTAGAGTGACACAGACGCTTCAGCCAAAAGCATCCAAACCAACCAGGTTTTCTAAACTGAAGTAGTTCCTAACCTGAACTGAACTTCCCTGTATTTGGTCAATATCCCTCTAAACCTTTTCTATTCATGTACCTGTCCAAATGTCTTTTAACTGTTGTTATTTGTATTCACCTCTACCACTTAGTCTGGCAGTTCACTCCACATATGCACCACCTTCTGTGTGAGAATGTTTCCTAAACTGAACCAGTCTCATTTGCCTGCATTTGGTTCATATCCCGCTAAATCCTTCCTATCCATATACCCATCAGTTTTAAATGTAATTATACCAAGCTCCAGCACTTCCTCTGGCAGCTCAGTCCATACGCACACCACCCTCTGTGTGAAAACGTTACCCCTCTGATCCCTTTTAAATCTTTCCCTTCTCACTATGCCCTCTCGTCTACCCTAGAGTATAAGATCTTTGCTATTCACCTTAGCTCTGCCCCTCACACTTTTATAAACTTCTATAAGGTCACCCCACAGCCTCCTACACTCCAGGGAAAACGTCCCAACCTATGCAACCTCTCCTTATAACTGAAACGTTCTATTCTCGATATTATACTTGTAAATCCTTTTTGTATCTTTTCCAGTTTAATAATATCTTCCTATACCAGGGTGACACAACTGAACACAGTACTCCAAACTTTCATACCTCATTTCTTTAAAGATCCTAGGATAAAGTACATCACAATTTGTGTTGTCTTATCAGCCCATAGTTCCAACAATTTACTTAACACTGTAGCTCTGGTGATTGTGATTTTCCTAAGTTCCTCCCTCCCTTCCATATCTGAATTGAGTGCAGCTCCAACAACACTCAAGATGGTCAACACCATTCAGGCTAAAACCTCAGTTTAAGCAGCACCTCATCCATCACTTTCAACATTTACTCCCTTTAGCGAGTTTTGAGAAGATTTGTATCTCAGATTGAGGTTCTGGATGTAGGTTTGCTCATTGAGCTGAAAAGTTCGGTTTCAGACCTTTTGTCACCATACGAGGTAACATCTTCAGTGAGCCTCCGGATGAAGCACTGGTGGTGTAGTCCACTTTCTATTTATATGTTTGAGTTTCCTAGGGTCGGTGATGTCATTTCCTGTGGTGACATAATTTTCCTAGGTTGATGTCATTTCCTGATCTTTTTCTCAGATATGGTAAATGGGATCCAAGTCAATGTATTTGTTCATAGAGTTCTGGTTGGAATGCCATGCTTTTAAACATTCTTGTGTGTGTCTCTGTTTGGTTAGTCCTAGAATGGATGTGTTGTCCCAGTCAATGTGGTGTCCTTCCTCATCCATATGTAAGGATACCAGTGAGATTGGGTCATGTCTTTTTGTGGCTAGTTGATGTTCATGTACCTGTTCATTTTCATGCCACAAAAGGACATGACCCTATCTCATTAGTATCCTTACATACAGATAAGGAAGGACATCACTTCGCCTAGGACTACACATCCATCCTAGAACAAACCAAATAGAGACATGGACAAGAATTCCCAGAAGCATGGCATTCCAACTAGGACTCTATTGACAACAAATTGACTTGGATCCCATTTACCACACCCCAAGCAAAAGAACAAGAAATGACATTACCATAGGAAAATTATGTCACCACAGGAAATAACATCACCAACCCTAGGAAATTTAAACATATAAATGGAAAGTGGGCTACACCACAAGTGCTTCATTCGGAGGCTCACTGAGGATGTTACCTAGTATGGTGACGAGTTGTCCGAAAACAAACCTTCCAGCTCAACATCCCTTTACTTCTGTGAATGAACTAAAACAAAAATCCTGCAGCAATGAAAGAAACCATTGCCAATTCACATAAACTACAAACCTTTGCACTGTGGGAAGAAACCAGAGCATCCACTGGAAACCCACACAAACACAGGGACAACGTGCAAACTCCATACAATCACCAGAGGGTGGAATTGAACCTGGGTCCCTGGTGCTGTGAGGCAGCAGTGCTAACCACTGAGCCACTGTGCTGCCCAGTGTCACTTCATGATTGGATTTTGAACAATGGTGTCAAATCCGTTGCAAACCTTGACCTAAAAATTCAAAATGACATTTCCAAAAAACAGAATAGTCATTGTCTGTAATGAGCTGAAAGATATTGAGAGCTGACCAGCCCTACAAAGTTTGAATCTTTAAAAACTGCTGAAACAGACCTGATAGAAAGCTTAACAGAAGACCAGTTATCAATGACCCGAGGAACCCCAAAGGACTATAGTAGAGGTAGGATACAGAATACCAGCTGTCTGCCAGTGGAGGCCTGCCAATAAAAAAAAGAAGGGCTGTATTGTTATTGTCACTTTATTTAATTACAGCAATTCTCAACTTGAACAAAACTAACACAATCATACCTGTACATCTCTTTAGGGATTATAGTTGGCAATGAAGTTGAAAAAAGCTCTGACATGTTCAGTGGCAAGCAACCATTGGTACTTAAATATAAAGGTAGTGTCTTTGATGATGGTGCAGGATACATAAAGCCACCAATTGCAGGCCAGAATGATAAGGTTACTCCAGCAGCCAAGCCTCCGATCGCACCCTAAGTAAGTCAGATGCATTTGTGTTCAAAATAATGGGTAAAAAATGATAATAAATTAAAAGCAAAGGTAGGAATGAGCTATTGACTTACAATCCAGTTTGCACAAGGAAATAAAATGCCCAAGGTAAATAACCCAAGCATTGGTCCCCCACACATCCCATGAATACTGAGTGCTGCCTGTAAGTTAAAAGGAAACAGTTAGAACAATTAACACAGCAACAAAAAACACATATTTTTCAAAGTCACTTTCCCAGCATTAAGAAGGAGGAAACTGCAAGTGCTGGAAATCTTAAGGGTTTAAAGGAAACAAGACCGTCAGCATGGTAGCTCAGTGGTTAGCAAAGCTGGCTCACAACACCAGAGACCAGGATTCGATTCCTGCCTCAGACAAGTGTCTGTGTGGAGTTTGCACATTGTCTGCGTGGGTTTCCTCCCACATTCCAAAAGAAAGTGCTTGCCAGGTGACTTGGCCATGTTAAATTGTCCATAATGTTAGGTGCATTACTCAGGGGTAAATGTAAGGAAGTGAATCTGAGTGGGTTACTCTTCGGAGGGTCGGTGTGGACATTTTGGGCTGGAGGGCCTGTTTCCACACTGTAGGGAATCTAATCTAATCAAACAGGGGAATTACAGGAAGTGCCAACCTTTGGGGAGAGATACTTTGGGAATATCCTTCTTCAGAATCAAACTCTGGAAAAGATAAAAGGATTAAATAGAATTGGAAAGGAGGGAGAGTTACTCGAAACACAGAAAGCAAGCTCACCAGCACATGATCTGTGCACTATTTCAAGGACAATTGATAGGGGATTTGCAATTGATGCCAGAATTCACTGCAATCTGGCATCAAAATAAACATGTACAACATTCAAGAGACAATGAACCATGGGTGTATCAATCCACGGGAGGAGACAAAGAAGATAGCCCAGCAATTCAGGCAGCATCCGAGGACAGGCAAAATCGACGTTTCGGGCAAAAGTCGATTTTGCCTGTCCTCGGATGCTGCCTGAATTGCTGTGCTCTTCCAGCACCACTGATCCAGAATCTGGTTTCCAGCATCTGCAGTCATTGTTTTTACCCCAATGAAGATAGCCCAGTCTAGTTCTGATAATGACATACTCAAACATCAATGTTATCCCACCTCTGGATGAGATAAACCCAGCCCAGGTTATGCCCATTTCTTGCTGTAAAGGAAATAGCCAATTTTCAGTTTCAGTTGTGTGGGTTCATCATCTGTTCACACACAGTCCCATTGAGGGAGTGGGCTAGTTACAGAGGGGATGCCAAGTCTGAAACTATAAGCGTAACAATACAGAGCCCTGAAAAGGACCCATGAGTCTTTGATGGGTGGTAAAAAATCATCTACTTTGGATGTGTTGTGCAATATCTTTGTGAACAAACAACATTTAACAGGACAGGAAATACAAAAGCCTTTTGTGGTCAAATATCTATAACTGCTCTGAGTCCTCACAAGATCCATTGAGCAAAGGAAAGATTGTATCAGTACAAGAATATCTCCCCTTTATCAAAACCGAAAGAACTGCTGATGCTGTAAACCAGAAACAAAAGCAGAATTTCCTGGAAAAGCTCAGCAGGTCTGACAGCACCTATGAAGAGAAATCAAAGTTAATGTTTCGGATTCAGTTCTGAGGAAGGGTCACTGGACCTGAAATGTAACTTTGATTTCTCGTCACATATGCTGCCAGACCTGATGAGCTTTTCAAGCAACTTCTGTTTTTGTCTCCCCTTTATCCCCCTTTTAAATTAGCTTTGTGAACATTCCTGGAACTTTCAATGCAAGTACATGCCACCTTTAGTGTGGAAACCAAAACTGTATACTATTCTCAAGGAGGAGCCTCATCAATGGTGCACAACATAAAGATGTATCACTGGGGAATGAGAGGCACATCTGAGCTCTATAGCAGAGATGGTATTTCATAAAACAGGAACAGAGCCCATTGGACCTAACATTTCCAAGACCATCAGTGATGGCAAAATGTTCCTGCATTCTGCTCCATTAAAGTTGCAGATGGTGTAACCATGGACCCATTGTTTACCAGGCAATTCCCATTTTCCTCGCCCCAATCCTCCTTCCCAGCTAGAGCAGTCTTCGGACAAGGAGAAAGACAGAGTGAGAGAGACTGAAGTTTCATCACTGAACATCTTAGGCATATGCCACCAGTTCAAATATTGAATGATCTTTAGCTCTTTATATTCCAGTACATTGTGAATCATAGGCCATGAGTGACCCATAACTAGTACAAAGGGACAAGGTAGCTCATGTAAAAAGTCACTGGAGGATGAGATAACCAACAAGCTCAGCTATAGATGCAAACTTTGTGCTATGTTTCAGCTATGTAATGGAGAACAACATTGATTGTGGTGACACCAATGGTTTCTGTTGGTACATGCTCAATGTGAATCCTTAATAATACTGACATGAAACTGAATGTATCTCCGTGTGAAAGAAAATCCCTTTGTTAGATATTGCTTCCTCATGGAGCACTCTCAATTAATAAAGCTTTGATACAGAATTCGGTGGATCTTAGTGTTAAAGGATAGTTTGATGTTAGACACTGTCTGCCAATTAAAGCAACGATGGGACTCTGCCAGTCAGCAAACAATCCAGCATTATGTAAAGATAACTGGGAGGAAATTGAGATGTAAATTGAGAATAAAATTGCAGGTGAAATCAATCGAGGAATTGGCGCTGAGACAGCACACGATAGGATGCCAAAAGAAGCTCTTTCATGAGCGTCACTTACAAATAATGTTTAAGCACCTGCACACATGCACACCCTGATTTATTGATGATTTGGGGACCTTTTCTTATTGGTTTGTGAAGAACTGTTTGTTTTATAATCTATAAAAAGAAATCTTCATTAGTGTTACAATGAATAATACATGCAAGTAATGGGTCTGCACCTGAATATTCAATTAGGGTAGCACATTAAACAGCGCAGAAAAGCTGGCAGTTTTTCTGTTTAGAATTCGAGAGAGTCATTTGATAGATAGACTGCAGATAGTGCACTGCACTTACCTGAATGATTCCCCCCATTAGTGATGCTGCAACTGCCATTGAAGTGCAAACTACACCGTACACTATGCCTGCAAGACAATGGAAATAAAAATGATGAGATTGGTAAGGAAATTCAAACATATTTAGACTAAGAATTCAGTCACAGCTATACTTAATTATCATAGAAGTATTCAGAAATACCACTGGTTTGTAAGGATCAGAATCTTCATTTTGTGTTTAACTTTAAAATTCTTCAAAGTGCTGTCTACAACATGTCTCAGCTCTTAGCTCTGGTAAAGTCTGTTTGCTTGTCTCTGGGTCAATATCCAGTCTAAACTAATCAAGCATGGTGAAGCATAGATCAGTTATCAGACTCACATAATCAAATGAAGACAACAACTGCAAATGCATTCATAAAGCGCCTATGGCTCAATTAAGCATTCCAAGGCTCTTCATTGGAGCAAATACTTGCAAGGATTTGAAATTGAATCATATAAAGCAACAATATAGGTCATGAAACATTTGGACAATAATGTTAGCTTAAAGAAGCAGTGTAGAGGAAGAGAGAGAAGCAAGGATGAGGTTCCTTGACTTGTACAGTAAGGATACGGAATGTAAGCCTGTCTGTGATGGAAGAATTAAAGCTGTGGATGTGTATGAGGCCAGAATTGGAGGAATGCAGACCTTTCAAGCCTTGTAGTAATGGCAGAACTGGGTGATGTTGAGACTATGGTGGGATTTTAAAAACTGAAAAGGTGAGGATTGAGGTGATGACAAGTGAGCAGTCAGCGTAGTTCAGCCAGTAGGTGAATTTGGTGCTGGCTTGGAAAAGGACAGCAGCAATCTAGTTGGGTTCAAGTTTCTGCAAGACTTGAGTTCCAGGCAAATGAAAAGGAAAATCTTAAGATGTTACTGTTGCCTCATTTCTATAATATTTCAAAGCCTGCTTTCCTTCTAGGAAAATTCCTAAATTAAGACTCCAGTGAAAAGGGTAAGACCCTATTTATGATCTTGGAAAACAAGTGATCCCTGGAGAAAATTGTCAACATAATGCAATCTTAGTTAACTGGATACTCTATGGTGCAAACCCAGAAAAAATATACAGCGCATAATAACTGCAATAGTGTGACAGCAATGGTTATACTGTATTAACCAGAATTTACTGAGGGAGGGAGCTGGAGTGAATTGCTCAGAGTCAGAACAAAATTGACACGCATTAATACAAAGCTACACAAAAGCACACAGGTTCTGAAGGAGGAAACCTGTTCAGGACATCTGGAAGTGGATTATATTTCTGTTCACCTCAAACCCTCTTTCAATTGAAAACTTGATGGGTAATGTAGACAGATAGTACTTACACAAGCCCTTACTGATCCAGGTACTTGTCTTTTCTGACACATTGAGGAAGCACTGTTTCACAAAGTCTTCGTATGTTACAGTTGCCAGTGCGTTAATACTGGCAGCTACTGTGCTATAAACCAGGGGGACAAAAGCATTAACACCGCAACATGTTTACAACCTACTAGTATGCTTTAACATAATAATTTCAGTGCGTGATATAAATGTGGATATTCCGACGTACTGACCTAAGTGTGCCACTAAATGCACAGGCTACAAAAAGCCCAGGAAGTCCTGGTAAGTGTCCCAATATTTCCATAACAAAATAAGGCATCAGCTGCAAAAGAGAGAAAACAAAAGTAAAATCTATCAGGAAAATGTTTCCTAAGAACTGTGCTTGGAGTTTTCTCAGCCCGTGAGCAATGTGACCCATAGTGCGTCATAATCAAAAGAGTCACTGAGATCTACAGCACAAAAAAGGCCCCTTTGGTCTTTCACCTGCACCAATCAAAAACATGATGGGGAGGTGCTGGTGTTGGACTAGGATGGTCAAAGTTAGAAATCACACAACACCAGATAACAGTCCAACAGGTTTATTTGAAAGTACTAGCTTTCAGAGCGTGGCTCCTTCATTCGGTAACTAGTGGGGCAGGATCATAAGAAGGTATGTGTATGGGAGAGTGTGGGGGAGGTGTATGTGTGTGTGTGTCTAAGAGAGAGCATGTGTATGAGAGAAGGTCTGTATGAGTGTGTAAGTATGTAAGAGTGTGTGAGAGTGTATAGTGTAGCGGGGTCACCTATAGTGTGACATGAACCCAAGATCCCAGATGAGGCCAGTCTCTTTCTCAGACACACACGCACAAATACCCGCCACGCTCATACCCACATACACCCCCTCTCACTGGCTTATACTCGTGCACACACTCTACCAAGCACAGCACACACAAACACACACAAATACATACTTTTATACACATTTATAGCAAAATATCATATTGTCATGCAATTAAATTGCTGTTAAGTTTTTCATCTTTTACAATTGATTGCAGGTTTTGGTTCATCAATTTGTAAATCCTAGAACTCCTTTTAAATCACATTCTCGAGGTAACTTAAGGTTTATAAAAAAGTGGCATCTCAGCTCAGACAATGTATTAAAGGTGTGAGGTTAGAGTCTATTTGTATCCCAATCTTGAGTCAGACTGGTTCTATTTCCAAAGTAGGAATTTATAAAATGTTATATGGATTGACTGCCTGCATTGACTATATGCAGATTGTGTGCTTTTTGAGCAAAAATAGAATGTATCTGCAAATACAATTCTGCAAATTCTGGTTGCCCTACTATAGGAAAGATCCAGAGGATTTGGAGAAGGTGCAAAGAAGGTTTACCAGGATGCTGCCTGGACTGGAGGGCTTGCCTTATGAAGAAAGGTTGAATAAGCTTGAACTTTTCTCTCTGGAGAGATGGAGGAAGGGAGGAGACCTGATCGAGGTGTACAAAATAATGAGAGGAATAGATAGAGTCAATAGTCAGAGACCTTTCCCCACGGCAGGATTGACTAGTACGAGAAGTCATAGTTTGAAGATATTAGGAAGAAGGTATAAAGGAGACATCAGAGGTAGGTTCTTTACGCAGAGAGTTGTGAATGCATGGAATGCGTTGCCAGCGGTGGTGGTCGAAGCAGAGTCATTAGTGACACTTAAACGACTGCTGGACATGCACATGGATAGCAGTGAGTTGAGGGGTGCGTAGGTTAAGTTACTATATTTTACATTAGGATTAAGTCTCAGCACAACATCGTGGGCCTAAGTGCCTGTTTTGTGATGTACTTTTCTATGTTCTAAATGCAAATTCACCCCATACACCCCATATGGGTGTATGTGTGTGTGTATATATACATGTGTGAGAGAGAAAGAGAGTGTGAGTGTGTGCGTCTGAGTGTGTGAGTGCACATGAGACACTGTGTGTTTGTGTGTGTGCATACTTGGTAGAATGTATGCGTGTGTGTGACTGACTATAAGCCTGTGAGAAGGTATGTGCATGTGTGAGAGTGTGGGGTGAATGTATGCGAGAGCGTGTGTATGATAGAGGGTCTGTGTGAGTGTGTAAGTATGTAAGAGTGTGTGAGAGTGTATAGTGTAGTGGGGTCACCTATAGTGTGACATGAACCTAAGATGCTGGTTGAGGCCAGTCTCTCTCTCTCTCAGACTCACACACAAATACCCCCCATGCTCATACTCACACACACCCCTTCTCACAGGCTTATACACATGCACACACTCTAACAAGCACAAACACACAAACACACACTCTCACATGCGCACACTCACATGCACACACTCATACACACACACTCTCTGTCTCTTTTTCTGTCTCCCTCACATACGCGCACACACACACACGTATGAGTCGATGGGGTGAGTTTTCATTCGCAGAATTGTATTTGCAGATACATTCTATTTTGCTTAAAAACACACACAACCTGCAGGCAGTTGATGCAGGCAGTCAATCCATGTAACATTTTATAAATTCCTATTTTGGAAATAGAACCAGTCTGACTCAAGATTGGGATACAGACAGACTCTAACCTCACATCTTTAATACATTGGCTGAGCTAAGATGTCACCTTGTTTTTATAAAACTTTAAGTTATCTTGAGAGTGTGACTGGAAAGAAGTTCTGGGATTTGCATATTAATGAACCAAAACCTGCAAACCATTCTCATAGATGAAAGGCTTAACAGCAATTTAGGTTTGTTCACTATATCATTTTCATTGCATGACACTGTGACGTTTTGCTATAAATTCTGTGTCTTATGATCCTGCCCCTCTAGTTACCTGATGAAGGAGCCACGCTCTGAAAGCCAGTGCTTCCACATAAACCTGTTGAACTATAACCTGGTGTTGTGTGATTTTTTTTCAACCCAATCAAAAACAACCAGCTGACCATTCTCATCCCACTTTCCAGCACGTGGCCTATTGTATGCCTTGGAAAATGCTAATTTAAATACTCATTAAATATTATGAGGCTTTTTGCCTTTAGGACTGCAATAGGCAGAGAGTTCCAGATTTCCACCATCCTCTGAGTGAATAAACGTTTTTCTCACACCTCCTCTAAACCTCTGCCTGTTACCTTAATGATCATTTCCCCAGTCATTGATCCTTCCGACAAGGGGAAACATTTCTTACCATCTACTCTGTCTATGTCCATTATATACATTTGGATAAAGACAGTTTTACCATTTAAAAGTTTTAACAACAAGAAGCTCATTAGTAAGTGGGCTGGTTTGTGTGCATTTGCATCTCAAAGAACAAAGAAGAACAGTACAGCACAAAAACTGGCCCTTCGGCCCATCAATATTGTGTTGGAACATGATGCCTTGCTAAACTAAAAACATTCTGCCTCTGCGCTGGCTGCCTCCCTCGACTCACAGCCTATTTACGTACCTGTCAAGGTGCTTCATGAATGTTCCTATTATATCCACATCCTCTGGCAGAACATTCCAATAGGGTCCAGTGGGGTTTGCGCGAGTTGGGTGTCAGATATGGTGGGTATGGGTCAAGCTCAGGCAACAGGGTTGTTGCATCCGGTCAGAGAAGAGAAAAGGGAATGGCTGCTAGGGTCCAATGGCAGAGGTGTCAACTTGGATTGTGTGGGTCAAATCCTACAACAAAGTGGGAACCCTTTGAGAGAGGGGTCTGCTGGAGCCTATGGGGGGGGTGTATCGGTTCCTGGGAAGAGTTGATTCAGAGTCTGGGGGTTCTAACTGGTCTGTGGGAAATATTATTAGGGCTGTGTGAATTACGTATGGGTTCAGTTTAATCATTGCTTGGGAGTTATAATGTGTATTTAATAGCCTAACTTTGCATGACTCACTATTTACTTAATTTTATCGTATCATTTGAAGTTTCTGTTTTAATCGAGACTTTCAGAGTTTCCAGATGTAGGTGAATTGACCAGGACGAAATTCATTTTTTCAGCAATTGTCTTGGAGTCTTTTATGATTTTGCAGGTTCCCCAATGCACAACTGTGATCTATGCTGACAGCGACTGTCTATCTATTGGAAAATCTGCTTGGATTTTCTCAGTTTAGCAGAGGCATGAAGGAATTATTAATTAGGCTGTTCAATAGTATCAGAGGATGCTTCTAAGCATCTGATTTTGATACATTCAGAGAGTAACCTTCACATCACTGCATGCCAAATAACCTGTGGAACCCAAAGTTGGAAGACGGTTAAACTGAGGGAAAGTGATGACTGCAGATGCTGGAGGGTCAGAGTCAAAAAGTATCACGCTGGAAAAGCACAACTGGTCAGGCAGCATCAGAGGAACAGGACAGTCAATGTTTCGGGCATAAGCCTTTCATCAGGAATCGGGAGGGGGAAGGGGGCTGAGAGATAAATAGAGGGTGGGGTGAGGCTAGGGGGAAGGTAAATGGGATGGTGATAGCTGGATGCAGATGGGGGCAATGGTGATAGGTCGGTGGGGAGGGCGAAGTGGATAGGTGGGAAGAAAAATGGACAGATGGAACAGGTCAAGAGGGTGGTGCCAAGTTGGAAGGTTGGAGCTGGGATGAGGTATGGGGAGAGGAGATTTTGAAATTAGTGAAGTTGATGTTGATGCTGTGTGGTTGTAAGGTCCCGAGGTGGCAGATGAGGAGTTCTTCCTCCAGTTGGTGGGTGGCTTAGATTTGGCGGTGGAGGAGGCCCAGGACATGAATATCCTTGGGGGAGTGTGAGAGGGCATTGAAGTGATTGGACACAGGGCAGTGGGGTTATTTGGTGCGTGCAGACCAGACATGTTTCCTGAGTCGTTCTCCCTTTGCTACATGGCAGGGATCATATTATGTGTGTAATATCTATTTGTTTATAACTGAGAAAAAAGTGAGGACTGCAGATGCTAGCGATCAGAGCTGAAAATGTGTTGCTGGAAAAGCGCAGCAGGTCAGGCAGCATCCAGGGAACAGGAGAATCGACGTTTCGGGCATAAGCCCTTCTTCAGGAATGAGGAAAGTTTGTCCAGCAGGCTAAGATAAAAGGTAGGGAGGAGGGACTT
>NC_057725.1:9882855-9959306 GCF_004010195.1 Chiloscyllium plagiosum
TGGAGGAAGAGCGCCTCATCTTCTGCCTAGGAACCCTCCAACCACAAGGCAGGAACGCGGGTTTCACCAGTTTCCTCATTTCCCCTCCCCCCACCTTGTCTCAGTCAAATCCATCGAATTCAGCACCGCCTTCCTAACCTGAGGTCTTCTTCCCGACCTTCTCCGCCCCACCCCAATCTGACCAATCACCCTCACCTTGACCTCTTTCCACCTATCACATTTCCGACGCCCCTCCCCCAAGTCCCTCCTCCCTACCTTTTATCTTAGCCTGCTGGACACACTTTCCTCATTCCTGAAGAAGGGCTTATGCCCGAAACGTCGATTCTCCTGTTCCCTGGATGCTGCCTGACCTGCTGCGCTTTTCCAGCAACACATTTTCAGCTATAACTGAGAAAGTCAGCTCTAATCTACAGTGGTTTTTAATAATCATTATAAATGTTGCAATTAATTTGTAGATTTATGTAAAATTAAAATCTTCAATTTTTTGAATACCTGTTGCTTACCTGGTCTGAAGCTGAAATGAATCCGGCAGTCCATGGATCACAGGTTACATAGTAGCTATACATCACCAGTCCAGAGAATACCGCACAGACAATGATGACCCAGAGTCCAAGCAAATTCAGGTACAGTGCCCTGGGATAAGAACTTAGATATTCTTTATTATTTCTTTATTGGATATGAGTGCCATTGACAAAGCTAACATCTGTTCCCTGTCCCTAATTGCTCCAGAGACAACCAGGTGCTTTTCTTGAAACAGTCCACCTGCAGGTGTACCCAGAGCAGTGTTGGGGAGTCCAGGATTTTAACTCAGTGACAGTGAGGCAGTTCCAAATCAGGATTGTGTGTGGTCTGGAAGGGAACTTGTCAGTGATGATCGAGGTGATGTTCATCTTCTGGATGGTAGACTTCATGAGTTTAGAAAGTGCTACCAAAGGAGGTTTATGATGAGCTGCTACACTCCTAACCTTTAATTTTCTTCAACATTGTTGCCAGTGTGCGGTCAGTGGCAAAGGGGGCGAATATTAAAGGTGGTGGGTGGGGTGTCAATCACGTGTATTGTCCCAGGTGGTGTTGAACCCTTTGGTTTTAGTTGGAGCTGTCACATTGAAGCAAGTGTTGAGTATTCTGCCACACTCGTGATTTGTGCTGTGTAAGTGGTGGACATGTCACTTAGTGACAGGAGACGAGCCACTTGCAGCAAAATTCCAGCCTCTGACCTCTATCACATGTACAATGTTTGTGTATTGGACATCATGGGGTGTCACAGTTCCCATTTCAAAAGTTAGATAAGGGACCCACTAACAATTGCAATGACTACTGTGCAACAATTTAACGCTGGGAGTGAGAGTTTGTCACTTTAAGACAAGACACTTGCCTCTGTTTCAGGAGGTAACACTGTTTTGGCAATCTGCCAATCATTCAGGATGCCAATAGCTCTGTAATAGCACCAGCTGGGATCGGTGGCCACTGCTGGGACTACAGGCAGTCCCGACATGCCAATCAGACCAGGAAGGTCCAGAGCCTGATGCCTCAGCAAGGGCTTGAAGTGGGTGGGCTCAAGAGACCAATTTGGGGGGAGGGATTAAAGGGGAGTCAGTGAGTGGGGAGTCAACGATGGACTCTGGAATCCCTTAAACAGGTTCCCACACCCCTTATCTGACTCCAAGGCTCTCGGCATGGTCTGGGGCTGCTCTCCCTTTAGTGGTTGTTACACGAGACTCTTGGGTTGCCATTAAGTGATCACAGAAGGGCTTCAATAGGCCCAAGCATGTGTTGATCTGTGAAAATTTCACTACACTCTCCAAAATATCAGGCCGGGTGGGTAGACTGACCATCGAGTCTGCACCAATCCTCTGAAGAGCATCCCACCCAGACCCAGAGTCCTACTCTAACCATGTAACTAACCCTGCATTTACCATGGCTAATCCACTGAGCCTGCATACCCCTGTCATGGCTGAAACCTTTGAAGAGGATTAGGACTAGACAGGACCCTGGAGAGCTATTGCAATGATGTCCAGAGGCTGAGATGATTGATGTCCACCAGACACAACCAGATTATTTTGTGATGGAGATGACTCCAAGCAGTGGAAAGTTTTCCTGTAATTCCCATTGACATGAATTTCATTAGGACTTCTTAATGTTGTACTCAGTCAGGTGTTATATTGGTGTCAAGGGCAGTGGCTTTCACTTCATGCATGGAAGTCAGCTCTTTTGTCCATGTTTGGACCAAAGCTGGAATGAGATCCAGAACCTAATGACCCTGGAGGAACTCAAACTGAGTGTCAGTAGGTTGATGCTGTGCAAGTGTCTCTTGCTAGCACAGTTGATGATATGATTTAACACTTCCTTAATGATCAAGAGTAGACTAATGGGGCTTTAATTGGCTGGATTAGATTGTCCTGAGGGTGGACGGATATATCTGGACAATTTTCCATGTTCTTAGGTTGAGGCCGGTGTTGCACCTGCACAGGGACTGCTTGGCTTACGGGCACAGCTAGTTCTGAAGTTCAAGTTGCTTGTCTTTGATAGACGAAGACTTAATTTGGTCAGAGGGACTTTTTTCCTACAGTAGACCTCTGTGATTCAAAGTTTTCAGACTTCACTGTTGCCAGGATGTTGTCATTAGATACTAGCCTTTGCTGTGTTCAATGCCTTTCAGCCGTTTCATGATATCACTTGGATTAAGTTTAATGGACTGAACACTGGCCAAATGGAGATCAACATAAGTCATCCACTCAGAAGCCTTTAGTCTCTTTTAGCCCGTGTGGAGCTGGATGGCCAGTGGTCAGTAGGCCTGAGCCAGTGGTCGCAGGGCTGGAGTGGAGTGGCCGGTGGACTGGGGCCCATATCGGTCAGCCTGACACAGATGCTTGAGCCCAGCAGTGCGATGAGAGCAAGACTACATGTGGAACGCAGAGCGAGAGAGACTGCAGGCTATAGAAGGACTGCAGCATTTATCTTCTAACTCTATTTCTTAATTTTCTTAATTTATACAATGAAGAACTGCAATGCAGAACGTTTAGCTTTTCTTTTTATTTCTTTATTTTTGTACCTAATCTATTTTAGCACCTAAATTTTGTATTGAGGTACTTTGTATTTAAGATGGCATATTGTGTGGCGACATTGTCCACTTTTCACTGTATTCCTATAATTTGTACATGTGACAATAAACCTAATTCCAATTCTAGTTCTAAATATTGCAACAAGTTATGGAGTGATTGCAATCGAATAGAATTAATTGGGTTGTTGAGAACTTACCTCTTCAGTCGAATAGACTCATTGTGTAGACCTCAGAGAAAGAATGACATTTAGCTATTAAGATGGTCTTCAATTCTTTTGTGCACTCATTTAGGCATTGCATTTTGCAATAAAGCGACACATGGAAAGGTATTGCATTTATTAAGCAGAGTGAATAGGCAATGATTGTTATAAATAGATTTTACAGACAGCTTTGTGTCAGTGATGAGGAGAAAGTGAGGATTGCAGATACTGGAGAGTCAGAGTTGAAAAGTATGGCACTGGAGAAGTACAGCAGGTCAGGCAACTTCGGAGAAGCAGGAGAGACGATGTTTCAGGCATATGGAAGGGGTAGGGGGTTCAGAGAAAAATAGGGTGGTGGGGGTGGGGCTGGGGGGAAGGTAGCTGGGAAGGCGCTGAGGGATACAGGTGGTGTGTAATAGTGATAGGTCAGTGAGGAGGATGGAGTGGATGGGTGGGAAGGAAGATAGACAGGTGGGACAGGTCAAGAGGGTGGTGCTGAGTTGGAGGGTTGGATCTGGGATGAGGTGGAGGAGGGGAGATTTTGAAACTGGTGAAGTGGTGAACCGTGTGGGGAAGGGCTTATGCCCGAAACATTGACTCTCCTGCTCCTCGGATACTACCTGACCTGCTATGCTTTTCCAGCGCCACATTTTCCAACTTTGTGACAGAAACCATTTTTATTAGGGAGATAGGGGATGCTGTGGCCCAAGTCCAGAATCTGTGTGTAAATGGAACCAGACTGAAGAGATAATAACCTCATATCTTTTGCTGTAAGGATCCTAAGTGAAATGGAGTTTAACCGTCCTGCCAACAGCACAAATCTGTCCCTAATTTTGGACCTGATAACCTCACTGATTGAGGTCACTGGATGCTTGTTGTGTGAAAGGAAACAAATATCATATTAGACAAAAACAGAACACTGTGGAAGCAGGAAATCAGGAAAAAAAACAGACAATAAACAGAGCTCAGCAGGTCTGGCAGCATCTGTGGAGAGAGAAAAACAGAGTTAACAGTTCAAGTCCAGTATGACTCCAGAGTTCTGAAGTCATGCTGAACTTGGAAGGTTAACTCTGTTTCTTTCTCCTCAGAGGCTGCCAAACCTCCAAGTCAAAGGCAAAAACAACCTTTATACTGTATGAGTGAAGGGTGTTAATCAGTTGGCAGGTGGACTCTGATTGATAGAAGAGTTTAAAGAATCATTGAGTGATACAGATCCACAGCGCAGAGGAAGGCCCTTCAGCCTATCACATCCCTGCCAGTCAAAAACAACCTGCTAATGATTCCTATCTCATTTTCCAGCACTTGGCCCAAAAGGTGTAGGGTTTGTCATTGCAAGAGCACATCTAAATGCTGATTAAATGGTATGAGGGTTTCTCCAATATGTTCTGTGAATGTTACAAATGTCACATTTGATACACTCAGGACGACTTTTTTTGAGGGAAAGAATGAGCCATACTGTTGGGGGGAAGAGCTGAGAATGCCCTACTTGGTTGTAGAATGTACTGAGACTGTCAGTTGGTGAATCAAAAGGAAGAAGATTCCACCTCACAGCAGAAACATCCTTCACCCTTAATGGCGTAACGATGGGCATGGGTCAATGTAAATGTGCATGATTTTAACCACCTTGGATGGTCAAGCAAACAAACAGTCTTTCACTTACATTTTAGCATGTTTTTCCGATCTGCATGAAATGCACCTTTGGATGGTGGATTGGTTCACTCCGTAGATTCCTAACCAGGTAAACGTACCCCCGACTGCCAGTGTCCAGAAAGTGTGACGCCTCAAAGGATCTACCGTGAAACTAATTTTAAATGTACATTAGAAAGAAAAACAAGTCTTACATTCTTGCTGAAATAACATCCTTGCTCATAAAGGGCAACATTTCATCTCCTCAAGACATCTCACAAGATTACTCATTCAAAGGGAAAAACCACACAATGCCAGGTTATAGTCCAACAGGTTTATTTGGAAGCACTAGCTTTCGGAATGGAACCAACTGATGAAGGAACAGCACTCTGAAAGCTAGCGCTTCCAAATAAACCTGTTGGACTATAACCTGGTGTTGTGTGATTTTTAACTTTGTCCACCCCAGTCCAACATCAGCACCTTCAAGTCAAGGGCAAAAACAACATTAATACTGTATGAGTGAAGAGTGTTGATCAGCTGGCAGATAGAGTCCGACTGATAAAGGAGTTCAAAAAGTCATACAGATCCATAATGCTTAGGAAAATCCTTCAGTCCATCACATCTCTGCCAGTCAAAAATAACCTGCTAATGATTCCTATTCCATTTTCCAGCACTTGGCCCAAAACGTATATGGTTTGGCATTGCAAGTGCACATCTAAATACTAATTAAATGTTATGAGGATTTCTGCCTCTACCAGCCTTACAGGCAATGAGTTCCAGATTCCTACCAGCCCCTGAGTGAAAAAGTGTTTCCTCATATCCCCTCTAAGCCTTTTTCTCCTTACCTTAGATCTATACCCCCAGTCATTGATCCCTCCATCAAGGGGAAACATTTTTTTCTTGTCTACCCTGTCCTAACCCCTCATAATTTTATACACCTCAATCTTGCCCCCGACCCACCTCAGTCTCCTCTGTTCCAAGAAAAACAACCAGTCTGTCTAATCTGTCTTCACAACTGCAACTCTGCAGTCCAGGCAAATTCCTAAGACCATAAGACCATAAGACATAGGAACAGAAATTAGGTCCTTCAGCTCATCAACTCTGCTCTGCCATTCAATTATAACAGATAAATTTCTGAACCCCATTCTCCCGATTTCTACCTGTAACCTTTGATCCCCTTGACAATCAAGAACCTAGCTATCTTTGTTTCAAATATACTCAATGACCCGGCCTCCACAGCCTTCTGTGGCAATGAATTCCATAGGTTCACCACTCTCTGGCTGAAGAAGTTTCTCCTTATCTCCATTCTAAAAGGTCTTCCCTTTACTCTATCCTGATAAGCCTCCTTTCTTCCATGGCGTATACACCTATCTTCTGGATGTAGGTCTGCTCGCTGAGCTGGACGGCTCATTTCCAGATGTTTTGTCACCCTACTAGGTAGCATCTTCAGTGGGCCTTGGGCAAAGCTTTCATTTAGAGGCCCACTGAAGATGTTACCTAGTAGGGTGAACAAACATCTGGAAATGAACCTTCTAGCTCAGTGAGCAAACCTGCATCCAGAACTTCAACCTGAGCTACAAATCTTCTCAAAACTCACTAGAATACATCTATGAGTGACAGTTAATGGCTTGGCTTTGTTTAAATTTTAAACTTGTCAAACTGACTCTGATTGGTCAGGGCATTTTCCTAAAAAATTCACCAACAAATGGTAGCCGTCTGTCTTGTTGAGTTGAAATAGGTGCAGTGTGTGTACTTTTTCTTGCTGTCTGCAAATAAGAGGGCACTGTGTATGGCCATTTGTTGTTTCCAGTACACATTAGTGCACCACACTGTGAACCTGATGGATGATATCATTTATTTGTACACCCTCTCCTCTGCACTCTCCTCTCATGCAGTATAAATGCTGGCTTTCCCCATGAATTGGTAGTCTTGTGAACTGTCCTGTTGAGTGGAAGAAGAAAAATTCGACAAAGTGACTTTTTTTGTTAATATTAAAGTTGTGTCTTGCCAAATGACCAAGTGATGTTCTAAAATAAAAACAGAAGGTTAACTGGACCTGAAACATTACCACTGATTTCTTTCCACAGATGCTACCAGGCCTGCTGAGTTTTCCAGCTATTTTTGTTTTTGTTTTAGATTTCCAGTTCTTTATTGACTGCTTAAATAATTTTCTATTTGACTTTTAAGCTCAATATATTTTGAAATGAAAACAATCTGGAACCCTGAACAAGAGGAGCAAAGACAGAACACTGTACACTGGTACACTGTATTCTACCGATGTTATTATTGTCCCATATGACAATAGAGCACAGAAGAAGCCCCTTCTAATGCCTAATTATGTTTGTGCTAATTCTTTAGTAGTGCTATTTAACAAGTTCAATTTCCCAACTCATTCCCCTCTGTCCCACCTCCCCCCAAACCACCTCCCGCCCCCCCTTCCCCCTGCCGGTACATTGTTCGTTTCTGTCCCCTTTGAGTCCTGATTCTTTTCTGACAGTTATGGTCATATCGACTTGCAACACATCTTCAGGTAGGGGTGTCGATCGTGTGCATGGAGAAAGGGAGATTTCTACTTTGAGAGTATGTCAGCCACTATTTCAAAATAAAGAGTGGCCCATTCAAGACAAAGATCGAAAGAATTTCTCTTGGATGTTTGTATGTCTTTCAGGGAGGCAATGGCCAAGTGGTATTATCGCTAGAATATTAATCCTGGGGCCTGGGTTCAGCTCCTGCCATGGCAGATGGTAGAATTTGAATTCAAGAAAAATATGAAATTAATATGGTCATGAATCAATTGTCACGGAAAACCCATGTGGTTCACTAACATCCTTTAGGGAAGGAAATCTGCCGTCCTTATCCAGTCTGGCCTACATGTGACTCCAGACCCACAGCAAGGTGGTTGACACAATGCAGTAAGGGATGGGTAATACATGCTGGTCTGACTCAGTGACAGCAACATCCCGTGAATGAATAAGAAATACTCTGTCCCTTAAATGGTGGTGGAAGCAGAATAGTTACATTTTTTTAACACAGAGATGGATAGTTTCTTGTTAATCAAGTGGGTAAAACGTTATTGGAGAGGAGGAATGTGCAGTAATCAGGTCCGCTATGATCTTAGCTATGGGTGGAGAAGGCTCAATGAGCCAAGTGGCCTAGCCCTGCTCCCACTGCACATGTTTGTACATTGTGTTAAAATAAAAGCTTCCACAATTGACCGCGACTCCTTCGCTTGTCACCTTCAGCCTATTGCCCTTTGGTTACTGATCTTGTTTTCATTTCGAATGGTTCATGACATTAAACACATTGAACAACTTTTCTCTCTCTGAGAAAAAGAACAGGAAGTGAAATCACCATGGGAAATGACATCACCACGTGAAATGACACCACCAATCCAAGGAAATCTAAACACATAAATAGATAGCGGGTTGTAACACCAGTGCTTCATCGGAGGCTTCCTGATGATATTACCCAGTATGATGGTGAAACCTCTGAAAATGAACCTTGCAGCTCAGCAAGCAACCTGACATCCAGAACTTCAATCTGAGCTACAATTCTTTTCAAAACTTGCTCTCTCTTAACCTTCTCCATCCTGAGGAGACTGACTCTAACCTCTCAAGTATGCTCATGTCAAACAAAGGCCCTCATCACTGGTGGTGTAGGGAGCAGACTTAGATGAGGAACTTCTCCACTCAATGGGTTGTGAATCTAAGGAATTCCCTGCCCAGGGAAGCAGTTGAGACTTTCTCATTGAATGTTTTTTTTAAAGTTAAGAGAAATAACTTTTTTGAACAGTCAAGAAGTTAAGGGTTATGGAGGGAGGGCGGGCAAATGCACCTGAGTCCACAAAAAGATCAGCCATGACCTTATTGAATGGCGGGACAGGCTCAAAGGGCCAGAAGGCCTACTCCTGCTCCTAGTTCTGATGTTCTTATAACGTACGTGTAAAGCAGAATATTGTGGATGTGTGTAATTTGAAATGAAAGCAGAAGATGTTGCAATAAACTCAGCAAGCTATAGCAGCAGCTGAGGAGAGAAACAGATCTCACAAGCAAGATCTTCTGGATCTTCCTGAAGTTTTATAAAGACTAAGTGGAGGTAATTTAGGCTGGAGACAAAAATTTAAGTTAAAGGCAAGCGTTCTATTAAGTCCTTAGAACCTGACAGACAGGATTCATGATTTTGTATTCATTACTATACCATGAATACTCATTTGCACTTCAAGCTATTATGATTACATTGAGTGGCATGAGTTTGTTAGACAAAATTGGATAACACACATGTTCATAACCTGATTTCACATGAAGTGTGAAGTAGGCAGGCTGAATTTCTTCCTTCACGCTCCAGTGAGTACAAATGACTTCACTGATGCAGCTGCTTGATAACCAAGACATCTGTTTATGCAAAAGCTTGCAGTGTTAGGCCTGTAACTTGAACAGGCCACCCAGTCCAGGAGACAGCTCCAATGTGTTGCCATCCTGCTTCCTTGTGAAATGCTCACAGTGCAAGGGACAAACCCTGACTGGGTCAACAGACTTGCCCGAGTAAACCAGCTACGTTGAACAATGTTAGTGAACCCGCCTTGGGCAGGATATTGGAGCAGAACTCAACTCTAAAACTTCAGATGAAAGTCAGTTGGGTGGAACGAGAAGGGAGGGTATGGAATTTAAAGTGACTGGCTGTCGGAAGCATCCTGATGCATTGAGAGAGGAAACTGAGATGCAGAGGGAAGTGTCACAGGTGGGGATGAGGCAGGCAAGGAATGGTGGGAATTGCACACTGAGAACAGGGAACACAAAGATGGGTAATAGTTGCACCGAGGAAGGGGAAGGAGCAGGTGATTTGAGTAAAGGGTCATGAAAATGTAAGATGAGGAAATTGGTGGCAAAGGATATTCCCAAAGTAACCCACTGTGTAACTCCCAGACTCATATCAAACAGTCTGTTATGCCTCACTAAGGGTGGTATATTGGAAATTAGGTCTTACTATCTCCAGAGTCATCACAAAGATTGCAAATTTTATCAAAGCATACTAATTTCCCAATTTGCCCATCAGATAGACCCAGGCTAATAGAAAACATGCACTAGGTTCCTGCAATTTAGGAGAACTATACTCGATTAAAAAAAAAGCCATCATATGTTCTATTCTGAAGAAAGGTCACTGGACTCAAAATGTAAACTTTGATTTCTCTTCACTGGTGCTGCCAGACCTGCTGAGCTTTTCCAGCAAATTTTATTTTCACATTCCTAAGTCATACATTCTTGTAATTTACTCCTTCATCCTCACTAAGGCCTCAAAATTGAGGATTGAGGATTGAGGATTGGCTGTCTGACAGAAGGCAGAGAGTTGGGATAAAAAGGTTCTTTTTCAGAATGGCAGCTGGTGACAAGTGGTGTCCCCGGTTCAGTGTTGGGGCCGCAGCTGCTCCCTTGATATATTAATGATCTGGATGAAGAGACTAGGGACTTTCTGGCGAAGTTTGCCGATGATACAAAGTTAGGCAGACAGGCAGGTAGTTCTGAGGAGGTAGGGAGGCTATAGCAAGATTTAGACAGTTGAGGAGAATGGTCCGGGAAATGGCTGATGAAATTCAATGTGAGCAGATACCCCAGTTTAACAAATTCAACGTAAGATTCCATCATATAATCAAAATTAGATAAATTGCAATTATAGTTATGAACTGGTTTTCACCTCCACAATATAAGCTCCAGTCAATTTCATTGAGGAAAGGCGACTTCTATATAGTTTACAAAAGGAAGTCTACCGCAATGTGTAAATAAAATATTCAAAGTCACCTGACACCAGGTCATAGTCCAACAGGTTTAATTGGAAGCACTAGCTTTCGGAGCGCCGCTCCTTCATCAACCATCTGATAAAGGAGTGGCGCTCCGATCGCTAGTGTTTCCAATTAAACCTGTTGGACTATGACCTGGTGTCAGGTGATTTTTAATTTTGTACACCCCAGTCCAACACCAACATCTCCAAATCATAAATAAAATATGGCAATGAAGGACATAGCCCTGAATTATGTTTCTATTACTGACTGCATGTTTTTACATTGAGTTTAGTCATGTGTTGATGTTTTTACAAAGATTTTTTGAGGGATGTTGATATCTCGAAACTTCATTTGGTCATGGTTTATTGTGGTTGTGTACCCCTTGATTATCCGGAATCTTTGATCAACTGGCATACTCCTTGACCAATAGGTGCCAGTTAATAAAACAATGATATTGCATTGGTTAATATGATTGTATTTGATCCCCTGACTCTTTGTAAATAACATTTAGGTATGACATAAATAAACCAGGTGATAGGAAAAGAGAGGAGAAAGTGAGGTCTGCAGATGCTGTGCTGAGGAAGGAGATATGGCTGTGGTAGCGAGGAAAAGAGAACAGATAGGAAAAGAGAACAGACTATTAAAATTAAAATACTCAATGAAAGATGTATTTTATATTCAGGAAGAGCACGTATTGGACCAATATTTGTTATGTCTAGGGAACAAGGTCAACAAGCAGGAGGCTGGGAGAATACAGCAAGCCAGGCAGCATCAGGAAGTGACAAGGTCACATACAACTTGTTAAAAGCGAGGAAAGGCAGCTATCTCTGCTTAAGCTAATGGTCTTGGTTACATTACAAAGGCCACAAGGACAGTATTTGTCTCAAATCCAAAAACATGTCCTTTGGAGTTGCAACTGACTAAAGTACCAATGACTAAGTGAAGCTGGAAAATCAAAATCTGAGCAAACATTCCCTGGCACTTCTTTAACTGGATGATGCAGTTTTAGATTTAAACTGCTGATTGGTTTGGGAAGTTCAATAGGTTTCAAAATGTAGTCAAAGTAAAAGGAAGGGGGAAGTGAAAGATAATCGGAGGAGAACACTTGGGAAATTGAGGAGACCCCTGAGAATCTGATTAAAAATGAATGACAGACAATGTGAGTGCAAGTTGTGACCTTCATTCAGGGCATAATATGGTCATCTAAGATTCAGTGAGAATTACTGCTTTAATATGATCATACATTATAACTTGTAGTAACTAACATAGAATCACAATCACATATGGGTCAACATTGAACCATTGCACACTTGGACCTGTTAAGTTTTACAATTGGCAGCAATAGCAGATTATTGATAGATTGTAGACTCTTTTATATAACCTATTCAGTACAAATAGGATCCAAGGGTCTATCTCCTAACCAGTTCAGGAGAAGAACGCAGAAGACACTGCAAACAATCCATCATGTTGGCAACTGAATAGTAGAGATGGTAGACTTGATGGAGACTAAACATGTCAGTGGTAAAAATGTATGAACTTCTACCTGACCAACTTAGTGCAGCTTCTGATGAGTCCAGGGAGAGGTACTTATCAAGAGGATCCAAAGCCAAGTATGCCTGGTAAAATTTAAATTTGAGAAAGGGAAATGCTCATTTTGTATGCTGTACATTTCTGTGCAGAGTGCAGTGAAATAAGAGAAGGGAAACGCAACTCAGTGGCAAAGCAGTGAGCAAGAAAAATTGGAAAGAAAGGCCAGTGACTTCAGTTACTTAGCTGCAATGAACGCTGAACTGGTATTTCCTGGGCGAGAGAGTATGATCAAATATAGGGAAAGAATGAGGAACGCAAGAAACAAGGATATCAACTTGAGTTTCAGGTGGGCAAAAGCTGGAGGGCATTGAGAGAGACGAACAGTGTTTGGATCAAGAGTTAATGATGGAAAGATCCTTGTCCTAGTCTGCCCTAGTCATGTAATGCCCACTAGGAGGCACACTTCAATAAAGTGCTTAGGTTTGTTATGGACCAGAGCAGATGAAGGGCCTTTGCCTGAAACATCGATTTTACTGTTCCTTGGACGCTGCCTGGCCTACTGTGCTTTTCCAGCACCACACTCTCGACTTCTAATCTCCAGCATCTGCAGTCCTCACTTTCACCTGGCAAAGCAGACCACTCCCTCCTCACCAACCAAAGTATTGTAAGTCTAGATCCTAACTTATATTTTTAGTTAAGGGCAAGTGTAAGCTACAGTGTTCCAGCTATGATTTTTTGGTCCACCATTAAGTTTTAATTAAAACTTTATTACTATAACACAGTTAAAATTCAAAAAGGGGCATATTGGCATAACTTTGCTTCATGGAAACTCTTAACAAGTTAATATATTATTTATTCACTAAACACTAACTCATCCAATATAGATAACAATCCATAAAAACACCCTTTGGCAAGAAATGTAATCCAGGAAAACAGTTATGATTCTCTCATGCTGTCTGTTTCCACTTCAGAAGGAAAAAAACCATCTGCCCCTTCTGATTTTTAAAAGGAAGCCTCACTGGCTAAGACTTCACTCTGTCAGCTGAGAACTCAAATGTTTGGAGCAGCAGCCAGCAGAAACCTTCTTGTCCAACAGAAAGCCACACTATAATGCTTCCTGGGTTTGTGTGAGCCCTGACCCCACCCGCTCATGATTCCTTTGGCTTATTTCACCCAGGGAGATCTCACAAGCTGTTTACCTGTCTAAAGGAGACATATCATCACCACTGTGGCAGCACACCTCTGCATGGAAAA
The DNA here is from genome assembly GCF_004010195.1 of Chiloscyllium plagiosum. Classification (NCBI taxonomy): domain Eukaryota; kingdom Metazoa; phylum Chordata; class Chondrichthyes; order Orectolobiformes; family Hemiscylliidae; genus Chiloscyllium; species Chiloscyllium plagiosum. The sequence goes on from NC_057725.1 coordinate 9,896,300, forward strand.
CAGGACAGAATATCTCTCTTAATGGCGCAGTCTCATCACAAGTTGGGTACACTGTTGTGTTATATATCTGAAACATATTGTGCTCCAGTTTCCTCCCATTAGCCAAAGATGTGCAGATTAGGTGGATTGGCTAAAGACCCATAGTATCTCGGCTGAGTGGATTATCCATGGTAAATGTGTGATAATGGGGATAGGGTGGAGGGAGGGTGTGTGTATTTGTAGTATTCTCTTAGACGTATTGGTGCAGATTTGATGGCCTGAATGGTCTCTTCATGTGCTGTCAGGATTTTATGAATCTAAAAACGTACACCTACTGAGAGAAGGCAAGCTTACACTTCAGGGAGAGATTGATCTTTGCAGAAGTGCTGAGGTTGTGAATCAGTGGGTAGACTGGGTCTTGGATTATGCAAATTGCTAGACCAGGTACATGGGGCAGGACAATCCCAGGTTAACTGTGGATGAAGCCAGAATTCGATCTCTTTACACTGTTACAAGCTGACTATTTTATCACAGCAGACAGCTATTCTGTCTACTGGAAGTGGACCAGCTGACTTCAGTGGCTATTGTTGAGACTTCCAAAGGACACTTCAGCCGGTATCTCATTCCGGCATCATCATGAGCAGCAATGGCCCTCAAATTCATAAGTGAAAAATTCAACCACGTCATGAAAGATTGGGAAATTCAACCACGTCATGAAAGATTGGGAAATTCAACAGCGTGCAGCATCTCTACACACTCCCAGTCAATTGGTAAGGCTGAGGAGTGTGGTAATGTTAACTTTACAACTTTAATAATGTCATGGATTGAAAGGATCAGCAATAAGTATTTCTGGAATAGAGTGTTTCTTGGGATGAAGGGATGGTGTTACACAAAGACTGAATCACATGACACCAGAGTATAGTCCAACGGGTTTATTTGAAAACATTAGCTTTGGAGTTCCCTGATGAGGGAGTAGTGCTCCAAAAGCTAGTGGTTTCAAATAAGCCCATTGGACTGTAACCTGGTGATGTGAGATTTTTGACCTTGTCCAAACCAGTCCAAAACTGGCACCTCCACACTACAAAGATTGAAAGCAACATGTGAATTGACCATCTCTAGGAAGAAGCAACATAAACAATCGATTTAAAAACTGAAAGAACTGCAGATTCTGAAACAAAAGCAGAAGTTACTGAAAAAGCTCAGCCGGTTGGGCAGCATCTGTGAAGAGAAGTCAGAGTTAATATTTCGGATCTGGTGACCTTCCTCAGAAAGAAGGGTCATGGGACCCGAAACGTTAACTCTGATTTCTCTTCACAGATGCTGCCAGACCTGCTGAGCTCTTCCAGCAATTTCTGTTTTGTATAAGCAATCTATTTCCTGGGAAAAAAAGAGATGACAACTGCTTTGAAACCTGTTTGAGAACCGAGATGCAATAAAGCCACAAAGGACAAGGATTGCCCTGCAGAAGAATTTAAGGAGTCAATTGCAGGAAAAGCTGTGCTTTAAACTGACAGAGCTTGGCCACACTGTCACCGACTGGGGATGAGGATCAATCCAAAAATCACAGAATTACAACATGTTCCTGTACAGAAGGCCATTCAGCTCATTCAGCCCACTGGTTATATTACCTCATGCCGATCTCTGACTTTTCTTCATGACCCTGGGCTCTATTTCTAGCCAGGTAAGCATCCAATGCAGTCGTGGATGCCTCAATTGAACCTGCCTCCACCAGATTTTCAGGCAGTGCATTCCAGACCCAAACGAGATGCTGGGTGAAAAAGTCTTGTATCACTTCATCCTTGCTTTGATTGCACATCACTTTCAATCTCTGACTTCTTTTTCTTTTCTTCTTTCACAAGAGGATACACCTTCTCCCTATCTGTTCTATCCAACCTGCGCATGATTTTGAAAACTTCTATCAAATCTCCTTTCAATCTTCTTCCCTCCTAGGAGAATGGTCCCAATCCTATTGGTCATTCTTCATGTCTGAAAATTTCCACAGTGAACTCCCTCTCCCTCAAACGGTGACTCAGTGGTTAGCACTGCTGTCTCATGATGCCAGGGCCCCAGGTTCGATCCCAGCCGTGGGTGACTGTCTGTGTGGTGTTTGCATATTCTCCTTGTGTCTGCATGGGTTTCCTCCGGGTGGTGCGGTTTCCTCCCATAGTCCAAATATGTGCAGGTTAGGTGGATTGGCAGTGCTAAATGGTGTTCAGGGGTGTGTAGGTTAAGTGCATTAGTCAGGAGTAAAGGTAGATCAATAGGGTAGGGGAATGGGACCAGTTGAGTTACTGTTCAGAGGGTCAGTATGGACTTGTTGGGCCAAGTGACCTGTCACCACATTGTAGGGATTCTATGATTCAAACATGCCCTCTCATGTTGCCATATCCAAGCCTGAAGTGGAAAAGGAGGGATGGAGCTTTTTCCTGTACAAGGCGATTGATGCACTTGCAACACTGGTTCCATATTCCAGCGGTGACCACAGACCTACTGGTCTCCTTTGCAGTCTCTGCCCAGGTGAGTCTCTCTCCTCCTTCCAGCCCTGGGAAAGAGAGCCCCCTATCTTGTCCATTCAGCGCAGACGGGCACCTGTGGAGAAAGACATTATCGAACCCTAAGGCGAGTGGGGCTTTCCATCTGCCTTTTGGCTGAAGCTTCCAAGTGAAAGTCCTCGCTTGATCTCTTCCAATGAAGGATGAGCAGAGGCGTTTGCAGCAGAGGAGAGGATGCCTCTGTCTCGACAGCAGCAAACACACAAGGGGCAAACATCTAAATGACAGACCACTTCGTGCCACAATAATTGCCGATTCCAACCTTCCCCGGTAAGGCTTTCATCTGAATGGACCCCCAAACCTTGATTGTAACAAAATATATCTTCTCCAAGGCAGGAGATGGTGAATCACTATTGAAACTGGTGTCTTTGATCATTCTGAGCATTTAAATGTTTTTAATTCTGGATGAAAGTCCTGGTTATAAATAAATAGCAACTACAGCTGGTGCAGAACATAACATTGTCTGTTTATAAGTGATACAAGTTGGTTTGATGATGAAAGTAACAGGTTGGTTTGTTTATCAAAACAAGGATGAGCTGATTTGTTTATGAACTGGTGCTTGGTTGCTGGTTGTGAGTTGCACATGCCTGCAGTTCTTCACCCACTGATGATGTAGGGGTGTGGACATCGCTGGTAATTTGTAGCCCATACCTAATTACTTTTGAACTGGGTAGTTTCAGTGGGTAATCAACTGAACTTCCAAATGGAAAAGGTACCCAGTCCCAGAGACTCAGTCAGCACCTGTGGCCCTACCATTAAATCTATCTCCCCTGACTCTGCAATATCAGGGTGTTATTGACAGAATCACCAGCCGTGATAAAACATGAAGTCAGAGATTATCTTCAAACCCAATGGTGGTTACACTCAAGAACACACTGGCTAGGCCAACATTAATTGACATCCCAGAAGTTAAGAGTCAACCACATTGGCCATGGGTCTGGAGTCACATGTAGGCCATACCAGGTAAGGATGGCAGTTTCCTTCCCTAAAGGACATTAATCAACCATATGAGTTTCTCCCTTGACAATCAGAAATTGTTTCATGGTCATCAATAAACTTTTATTTCCAGATCTTCTTTAAACTGAATTCAAATTCCACCGACTGGCTATGTTGGGAATCAAACCCAGGTACCCAAAACATTGCCTGTGCGTAGGATTAACAGTCCAGCAATAATATCACTATGCCATTGCCTGCCAGTGCAAATCAATCACTTGTCAGTGGAATTAAAATCCAAAATTTATTTCTCAACATTAACAGGAATGTCTAAATTGCAACACATTCCTATTTTAATGAAAAATATAAACTCTTCTCCATAGAACTCTCACAGTATATCTTATAAGTAGAACTCACTCAAAAACACTGAGCCTTTGGCCATCCCTGGCTATCTTCCACATGTTGCTGCTTCCTCCTAACTTGATGGTTCCTTGGATAAGAACTGTTAAAAATCCCAACACCATCACAACCATCTGGAAGACATCTGTCCACACCACTGCCTTCAAGCCACCCTGAAAGTGAAAAGAGGCATTAACATCAAGATTAACAGTTCATCCTCAAGAACAGTCTTTGTTTGTCAAGCAACATCATTTGTATATCATCTCAGACAGTGAGAGGTGGCTGGGGAAACTAATTTGAGGCAAAAGCTAAATTGAGCAGACAGCAAGTCAGTTTAATGCGCAGGACAGATGGCCCAATCATTGTGGGGAGCACAGCGGGGCAGCTGCTTATCAGGACGTGACAAATCTCAACTGTGGAGAAATGGACAGGTCACGGATAATGAACTTACTGGGTAACTTGCTGGAGCTAGCTGTAACACTCTCTGTTACCCCCACTTACAAGTGGGGGAGGCAATGGCCTGGTGGTATTATCGCTGGACTGTTAATCCAAAGACCTCAGTAATGTTCTGGGGACCCAGGTTCTAATCCTGCTACTGCAGATGGTAGAATTTGCATTCAACAAAAAAAACCTGAAACTAAGAGTCTAACGATGACCATGAATCCATTGTCGATTGTCAGAAAAACTACTATCCTTACTTGGTCTGGCTTACATGTGACTGTAGGCCCTCAGCAATATGGTTGACTCTTAACTGCCCTCTGGGCAATTAGGGGACAGGCAATAAATGCTGACCCAGCCAGTGACACCCTCATCCCCTGAATGAATAAAAAAAAACCTTACAAATTCAAGCATTCTTACCTGTCAGTTTCCTATTTGATAAAGTTAAAAATCACACAACACCAGGTTATAGTCCAACAGGTTTAATTGGAAGCACACTAGCTTTTGGAGCGACGCTCCTTCATCAGGTGATAGTTGCTCCGAAAGCTAGTGTGCTTCCAATTAAACCTGTTGGACTATAACCTGGTGTTGTGTGATTTTTAACTTTGTACACCCCAGTCCAACACCGGCATCTCCAAATCATGTCTCCTATTTGATTGAATGCTTAAAAATAGACTGTGCTTAAAAAATACTATTAAACTCGAGATTTTGTGATGGTCTGGAGGTATCTGTAGAGAGGAAACAGAGTAAATGCTTTTGGATCCAGTGAGACCTCTGCAGAACAGACTCATTAACTCTGTTAGCTAATGTTAACTTTGCTTTCTCTCCACAGCTGCTTCCAGACCTGCTGAGCTTTTCCAGCAATTTCAGTGTTGTTTTGGATTTTCAGCATCCTCAGTCCTGAAAAAGGATCACTCGAGCTGGAGGGTTGACTCTGATTTCTGTCCACAGATGCTGCCAGCCCGGCTGAGGTTTTCCAGAAATTTCTGTTTTGGTTTCTGCAGTTCTTTGTTTCCTTTTGTTTTGTGATGGTAGTGACCATCAGGGTCAGAAATTCCAAGTTCAAAGTCCACCTAAAGGTTCGATGGCTATCAGAGGTATGGTGTAATGGGACCAAGCAATTTGATTTGTCAATCTGTCCATACACCTGTCACTGGTGGTAAAGGGCCAGAGATATAGCTGGAGGATGAGAACCTTGTAGCAGCTATAGTGCAACAGCTTCCAATGCAATGTCTTGTAGGGAGCAAGCCTCACCATCATACCGAGGGGCTCTCAGTATGCGCCCATTGTTAAAAAGAAGACAATAAGCCTCATCAAAATAGCTAAATGAATAAACCACCTCCTTTATGAGGGTTAATCATCCATCCTTTGACCTGCCTCCAATTGGTTCAGCAACTGGTTGATTCAAAGTTGATAAGATTCCTCTTCCAGAATTTTATAAATATTTTCATTGTTTGCCCAAACAAAAACTCCCTCATTTTTGGAAGTCGGTTTTGACCTAACCCACCAGCAAGAAATTGAGGATATTGTGTTGATTGTCTGATTGACATAGAACCCCAACAGTGTGGGGAGCGAACTATTTAGCCCATCAAGTCCACACTGACCCTCCGAAGAGTGCTCAACACTACCCCTGTACCCTTGCATTCTCCATGGCTAATCCATTTAACCTACACATCCCTGAACACTATGGGCAGCTTAGCATGGGCAATCCACCCTAACCTGCACATCTTTGGACTTTGGGAGGAAACCCTTACAGATACAGGGACAATGTGCAAACTCCACACAGATAGTTGCCCAAGGATGGAATCGAAACTGGGTCCCTGGTGCTATGAGGCAGCAGTGCTAATCAATGAGCCACTCCAGTTTTGCAGCAGAAAGGCCATATATCAATTCCCTAGGTTTAGCCCCAGGGGCTTCAATTAATTATTGACAGTCCATTGCCCACCTGAAATGGCTGAGAGAAAGATGGAGAGCAGCTACCACCCAGGGAAGATTGGTTGATCACTGCCGGATTCCAAGGAAGGGGGGAAAGGAGTAACGAAAGGGACAGTTTCACAAAAAGGTGATGACGGGGAAATGGGATGAGACGGGTGGGAAAAGAGGATGTGGGGTGAGAGGGGCGAAGGGTGGATTTATGGATAAGGGTGGTGGGAAGAGGAGACCTGGGGCAGGGGATGTGGGGTGGGGGCATAGGGTGAGGAGTGTTGTGGGAGGGACATGGTGGGATGGAAGGGGTACATAGTGGGGGTGTGGAAGAGGGGAAGGAAAGACAAAAGAGGGAGAAGGGAGTGAGGCATTGTGGGTGGGGGAACAGGAAGGAAAGAGGGAAAGGGGACAGAAGGAGATACCTGGTACGAAAGGGAATGGAGGTGTGAGGATGGGAAGGGAGGGGAGATTAGGTTGACTAAGGGGCAATGAAGGATGGGGCAGGAGGGATGGGGTAATGGGTAGGGGAGGGAGGGCGAAGGTAGCCATAGCATCATCTGTGAGCCCTAGAGTAGAAATTCCTCTTCCTCCTAGGCCCACAAAAGAAACTTCCTATTGTCCTGCTGGTTTCCTGTTATTAACTGATCAACAACATCTTAGAATTCATAAGTCTCCATGAGCAGTTTAAACTGGGAATGCTTTTAACTGCCTGCGCATCTGATTTTTCCAGGATAGCATTCATCCTGTTTCAGTTTGCTATCATGCTGATAGAATAAACACAATCAATGAAATGAAACTTTTGGAGATAAACAGCCATTAAGACCAACATTTGCATTAACTGTTGTTGCTGTGCCTAACCTATTCATTTGCATGTGTGGACCCTTGACATTTATGTTTCATGCCCATGGCTTTGAAGGCCCCCAGCAGTTCATGGCCTTTTGAGGAAACTCCATAATCACTACAGCCTCAAGGGCCTGGATGATTCCTTGTGGTCTAGGGTGCTGCCTTTAAACCTGTAGCTGTCTAGTGACAGAGTGGCTCAATTCCACCTTCCAGATACAGTGTGAATCAGGGTTAGCGCATGTATTTTAGCTTGTGTCAGATGTTTATATGGGCGGCACATTGGCTCAGTGGCTGGCACTGCTACCTCACAGCGACAGGGACTAAAAAAACAGCAGATGCTGGAATCCAAAGTAGGCAGGCAGGAGGCTGGAAGAACACAGCAAACCAGGCAGCATCAGGAAGTGCAGAAGTTGACATTTCAGGTGTAAACCTTCTTCAGGACCAGGGTCCTGGGTTCGATCCCAGCCTCGGGCGACTGTCTGTGTGGAGTTTGCACGTTCTCCATGTGTCTGTGTGGGTTTCCTCCCCCAGTCCAAAGATGTGCAGTTTCGGTGAATTGCCCATAGTGGGTGGGTTACTCTTTGGAGGATTAGTATGGACTTGTTGGGCCCAATGGCCTGTTATCACACTGCAGGGATTTTCGGGAATATTACTTAATATTTAAAAAAAAGACTTTACATTACGTTAGCAAAAAATTGTTTCAGTCAAGATTAAAACATTGATTGAAAAAAACTGTTCGTTTTAACGTATGTTCAACTGTGAAATTGTTGCAGAAGTGCCTCATTCACTGATATTTAATCTAAATAATCTTTGCACACAAACACTTATACGTACCAGGGTGCAGTAGAAGGTGCAAACAATTCCTGTTGCAAACACTGAGCCCCATAGATTAAAACCAGTCACTAAGGAAGAAGAATGCATATACTTAAAAATGCAAATAATATTAATTAAATGCGATGGGTAAATATAATTGTTTTCAAAATAATTGGAATTGAAATAACCAATGCTTTGTTCTAAACAACTTTTAAACAAATTTGACAGTGAAATGGGGTACAGAGTGGGATAAAATCGGGAGAAAGATCCAATCAGATATAAAAGGAATGCTAGGACAGTCCAGTAGGAGGAGAAGAAACAACAGGACAAGACAAATAGGAGGTCTAGAAAGCTAAGGAGATTGACTGGTAAAGCAGATGAATTGAGAGCACTGACCAGCACATGGGAATATAATATTGTTGTAAGCACTGAGACACAGTTGAAGGAAAGACAAGACTGGCAGCTCGACATTCCAGAGTATAAAAGTTTTAGTTGTGTTGAGATTTAGGGAGATATAAACAATCCTTGGATAAGCACATGGATGATGATAGGATAATGTAGGAGAGTGAGCTCAGAATAGTTCACAGGTCGGTGGAACATTGAGGGCCGAAGGGCCTGTTCTGCGCTGTATTGTTCTATGTTCTACGAGGGTCAGTAAGAGAGGTGAAGCATTGCATTCTTGATAAAGGAAACCATCACTGCAGTAATGAAGAACTATGTCCTAGAAAGGTCTTCAAATAAGGCCATCTAGTTAGAGTTTAGGAATAAAAAAGGGATGATTACTTTGCTGGGATTAAACTACAGGCTTCCCATCAGTTAAAGGGAGACAGAGGAGCAGATACACAAGAAATACACAATAACGTGTGAGAGATATAGGATTTCAGTTGGAGGCAATTTCAACTTTGCTAACATTAATTCGGATCGCCTTAGTGTGAAAAGATCAAATGTGATGGAATTTTTAAAGTAATGGAGTCATAGAGTCATACAGCACAGAAACAGACCCTTCAGTCCAACCCGTCCATGCCAACCAAGTTTTCCAAACATTTGCCCTGCATTTGGCTCATATCCCTCTCAACCTTTCCTATTCAGATACCTGTTTCAATTGCATCCAGAAGATTAATTTGTACAGGTACAAAGATAATCCTACTGGAGATGGGGCAGTACTAGACCTAATCCTAGGAAATGAAGCTGGTCAAGTGGTTGAAGTTTCATGGGTGAACATTTTGGGGATGGTGACCTTAACTCTGTAAGACTCAAAGTCATTATGGAAAGGGATAAGGATAGCACAGAGGTCAAGTCCATCATCAAACCCTAACCACCCAATGCCTGGAGGAAGAATGCCCCATCTTCTGCCTTGGGACCTTGCAATCACACAAGATCAATGTGGATTTCACCAGTTTCCTCATTTCCCCTCCCGCCACCTTATTCCAGTCCCAAGCCTCCAACTCAGCACCACCCACTTGACCTGCCTATCTTCTTTCCAGCCCATTCACTCCACCCTCCTCTCCGAACTATCACTTTCACCCTCCCACCTTCAAGTACCTATCACATTCCCAGCTATCTTACCCCCAGCCTCACCTGCCTCCCATCTATCTCTCAGCCTCCCTGACCCACAAGTCTCATTCTTGATGAAGGGCTTATGTCTGATTCTAGGTAAAAACAAAACTGCAGATGCTGGAAACCAGATTCTGGATTAGAGTGGTGCTGGAAAAGCACAACAGTTCAGGCAGCATCCGAAGAGCAGGAAAATCGAGTTTCGAGCAAAAGCCCTTCAGCAGGAATGCAGGGCTGACCCACAAGCCTCATTCCTGATGAAGGGCTTTTGCCCGAAACGTCGATTTTCCTGCTCCTCGGATGCTGCCTGAACTGTTGTGCTTTTCCAGCACTACTCTAATCCAGATTATGCCGGATTCTCCTGACCCTTGAATGCTGCCTGACCTGCTGTGCTTTTCCAGCAACATAATCTCGACTGCAGAAGTAAAATGTCTAAATTGGGGGACAGGCTAAATTCGTATCATTGAACAGAATCTGGCAAACTTAGACTGCGAGTAATGACATGCAGGTAAATCTATATTTGAAAAATGAGAGTCTTTGTCAAGTTTATGAAGAGTAAAAAGATTAACAGGGAAAGTGTGAGACCTATTAGAGACCAAACGGGCAATCTGTACATGGAGCCAGTGAACATGGGTACAGTCTTAAATGAATGCTTCTCATCTGTACTCACACAGGAGAAAGACTTTATAGCTGGGGATTTCAATTGGGCTGATAAGGTTCTAGAACATGTTAAGATAATAAAGGAGAGGTATTAGATGGGCATAAAGGTGCATAATTCCCCAGGGCCTGATGAGATGTATCCCAGGCGATTGTGGGAAACAAGGGAGAAATTGCTGGGGCCCTAGCAGAGTTATTTAATACTTGAAAATGTATATTTGAAGCACAGGTGAAGTGTGAGATGACTGGGAGTAAGCTAATGTGGTTCCTTTGTTCATGAAGGGCAGCAGGGATAGACTGATATCAGTGTGAGAGAAACTATTAGAAAAAAAGTTCTGAGGGAAGGAATTAATCAACACTAGCAAAGGTAGGAATTTCTTAGAAGGAGGTCCTGTCTAGTAAATTTAGTCATGTTTGTTGAAAAGGTGACTGAATATATTGATTAGGGTAATGCAGTGTGGACTTGGATGTGATTATCAAAGGTGTAATTAGTAAGTTTTCAGATGACACAAAAATGGCAAGGAGGCTGGTCTCAGGCTACATTCTGAAACTGATCAGCTGGTAAATTGGGCAGAGTAATGGTAGATGGAATTTAACCCTGAGAAGTGCAAGATATGCAGTTGGAAAGTCTAATAAGGGAAGGATACACACAATGAATGGTAGCACTGAAGAATGAAGGAACCTTGGTGTATAAGGTCCTTAGATTCTTGAAGGTATCATTATGGGTAGACAGGGGGTGGGATTGGGGGTGGGGTGGGTGAAGAAGTCATACAGGGTGCATGCTTCCTTAGTCAAGGTGTAAAGTAAGGGGCAAGAAAGTCTTGATACAACTTTATTAGACATTCTTTGGAATAAGGTGTGCAGATCTGGTCATCATTCTATCAGAAGGATGTGATTGCATTGGAGAGGGCACTAAGGATATCCACGAGGATGTTGTCTGGACTGACAAGTCTCAGTTACAAGGAGAGAGTGGTTGGGTTGGGTTTATTTCCCTTGGAGCAGAGCAGGTTGAGGTGGGATATCTATATAAAATATAAAAGAAGCATTGACAGAGCCGATTGCGAGAATCTTTTCCCAAAGGCAGATGTGTTTAAAACCACAGGGCATGAGTTGAAAGTGAGGGCTGATTGATTTAGAGGAGATCTGAGAAAAAGGAAATTCTCCCAGGGAGTTGTATATATGGAATGAGCTGACTGAGAGGCTGGTGATGACATTGAAGAAACATCTGGATGAGATTTTAAAATGCCAAGGCACAATAGGCTATTGACCAAGTGCAGGTAAATGTGATTAGTGTTGTTTAGTGTTTGTTGGATGGTATAGACATGGCGGGGGGCAAAGGGCCTGTTGTTGTATGACACTATAACTCTAAAACCAAGGCACCTAAATCATAACTAATTTTAAGAAGAGTAGAACAATAAACGAGACACTTCTTACCTCGCGTTGTTCTAGAACACTCTAATATACAGTGACTGCACCCCAGATTATTGAAAAAGAAGTCTTACTGATGTGTCTTCTCAAACATGAGTGAACATGAAAAGAACTGCAGTGAAAAAAAATTCTGACATGGATCAAGTCTCGACAAATTTGCTTATAGTGCGGGGACCTCGGCTCCCAGAAGAGCTAAATATTCATTTCAATCTTCATTTTGCTGGTTAGAAGGAAGAGAAAATAAAAGTTTTCTTCTGAATATAGTCTAGATACAATGAAACTGTACTCTCTGAAATCCCAACTTCCTTGTTGTGGAATAGAGTTCAATTGTACTTTGAAGTAATGTGTCAATACAAGGGGCATCCACACACACGGCAAACAAGGTAAGCTTTAAATGTTGAATTACCAGAACTTACCACTGCCACTATACTTCAGCTGGTACCACAGTAAGCCTTCATTATGCGCAAACAGCTTTTAATGTCCAACAATTATTATTTTATTGTATTTACCTTGATTCAGTGCCAGAGCTGGTGCATACACCACAACACCCGTATAAAGAATCTAAATATGAAAAGAACAAATTAAATCTTTCCAGTTTTACACAGACTATACGTGTAAATGTAAATACTGAATTTCAACAAATGTAATTTCTTACAGTTTGCAGGATGTATATAATGGTAGCAGCAACACGAACCACCCTATTGAATCTCAATTCCAAATACTGAAAGAGAGCAGAAAAGATATTATTTGATACATTCACATGACTGTTAAACAATAGAGAAAGATAATTTTGTATTTTCATGCCACCTTTCAAGTTCTCAAGATGTCTCAAGATATCTCAAGTGCTTCACAGTCAATAAACTTTTCAAACTGAGTCAAGGTTGTTATGTGTGCAGCGAATTTGCATAAATGTCACACAGGCAACAAGAGAAATGTTCAGATGGTGTTTTGTTTGTCACTTTATCCAGGACTCTGGAAGGTGTCTCCTGCTCTTCTTTTGATAGTGATCTGAGATCACCTGAGATGGAAGAAGAGGTTCCTGGCTTTGGAAATATTTGTGACAGGAAGGATGGATAGTCCGAAGTTGTGCATTAGCTGATATGCAAAAGAGTAAGGTTCAAAGATTAATTTGGTGAGTAAACATTTCTAGTTCTCTTTTATTTAGGAGAACCCTTTCAATTTCATAAACAAAGGCAGAAATTGCTTGGAAAGTTCAGCAGGGCTGGCAGCCTCTGTGAAGAGAAATCAGAATCCTTTCAATTTCATGTCTGAACGGAGAACCTATAATACAAATAGTGCGATCAACATACAAAAGGTTTGTTTTTAGAATGCAGAAGACAGATTTGGTTGCTGCCCATTAGTATTAACATGTAAAAGTCAGCAAATCAGAAAATGGGCACCAAATACCGAAATAATTAACTTCTAAAGCACAGTGAATTGCGGAAACTCACTTATTCACGTACAAAAACATCACCTTCTCAAAACGTACTTCTGAAAAATTCAGTAATAACATGCCTGTACAAGACTGCTGGAAATAACTGCGCAGAAATTCAACTCCAATCTGTCTTTCTTGTATCTGAAACATGACCAGCAAACAACTGTAAACCAGGGAGTGCAGGAGTTAGCTTAATGGCCATTTAGAGTCATAGTGATGTACAGCACGGAAACAGACCCTTCAGTCCAACTCGTCCATGCTGACTAGATATCCCAACACAACCTAGTTCCACCTGCCAGGACCCAGCCCATATCCCTCCAAACCCTTCCTATTCATATATCCATCCAGATGCCTTTTAAAAGTTGCAATTGTATCAGCCTCCAACACTTCCTCTGGCAGCCCATTCCACACACTTAATGTTGTCTTGCAGTTTGAACCATAAACCATAAGCAGCAAGCATCCCAATCGCTGTAAGATTAGTTGAATAACCAAATGAAGATCCTTCATGAGTTATGGACCTAAATTCCAAATTTAGGTACAATGAAATGTGTTCTGATCCGATACATCTGATTGAGCAGCTGATCCATGAGACTACTTTTTGTTTGTTCACTAGGTGTAGGCATAGTCAGCTGGGGCAACATTTATTGCCCTCTCCATAATTGCCCAATGACTGTGAAGAGTTAACCGAGGAAGGGTTTAGAAGGATATGGGTGAAATGCCAGCAAATGGGACTAGATTAATTTAGGATATCTGGGCCAGCATGGACAAGTTGGGCCATGCTGTACAGCCCTCTGACTCTATGACATTGCTATGGATCTGGAGACACATTTGGTCAGACCAGTTAAGGATGACAGATTTTCTTCCCTAAAGGGCATTAGTGAACCAAATGGTCTTTTGCAAGAATCAACAGTCGTTACACGGTTAATGTCAAACTATATCTTTCTTCCAGATTTCTACTGAATTCACATTTCCTTAACTCCTGCGACACGGTTCAAGCCTATGAGCAATAACTTGCTCTCTATGATGCTAATATTATCTTTAAATAACAGAGTCACTCCTTCACCCTTTCCTAGCTTCATATACTTGTTGAATGTTACATACCCTTCAATGTAACTAATCACTAGAACTGTTTCCAACTCTCAAAAGATCTCACATATTTTTGATTTTCTGTTTAAGTTGATAAGGTTTTGAAGACATTTTAGAAATTGCCTGAAATAGGTAAAAAAAAATTGAGAAATTACTCAGGATCTTCTAGATGTGTAAAAATGATTGAGTAGATCAATGAACATTCAACCGATACTACAAGTTTACTACTTTCAACAAATAAAATGATATTTAGTCATTTAGTATCTATCATACTTTGTTAAAAGTCTTCATCTTAAACTCATCAGGATATTTCAATAAAATACCAAAGTAAAGGGAAAGCAACATTTATACTGTAACTTAATTGTTCTTATATTACCTGCAAGGCAAACTATGCCAGTGATTTCCCACATTTGGTCATTGTTGAACTTCAATCTCTTTGGTAGTGTCAAACCTGAAAAAAGACACTACCTGTATGTCTGCGATAGAATTACAAAGTCCTGGATGTAGGTTTGCTCGCTGAGCTGGAAGGTTCATTTCCAGACGTTTTGTCACCCTACCAGATAACATCTTCAGTGGTCTCAGGCAAAGCACTTCTGATAAGTCCTGCTTTCTATTTATAGATTTGGGTTTCTTTTGGTTGGTGATGTCATTTCCTGTGGCAACGTTACTTCCTGTTCTTTATCTCAGGTGGTGGTAGATGGGGTCTGCTGATAGAGTTCTGGTTGGAATGTCATGCTTCTAAGAATTCTCGTGCGTGTCTTTGTTTGGCTTGTCCTAAGATGGATGTGTTGTCCCATTCGAAGTGGTATCCTTCTTCATCCGTATGTAAGGATACTAGTGAGAAAGGGTCATGTCTTTTTATGGTTCGTTGGTGTTCATGTATCTTGGTGACTAGTTTTCTGCCTGTTTGTCCAATGTAATGTTTGTTACAGTCCTTGCATGGTATTTTGTAAATGACATTAGTTTTGCTTGTTGTCATCCATCCTAGGATTAGCCAAACAAAGAAACACACGAGAATTCTAAGAAACATGGCATTCCAACCGGAACTCTATCAACAAACACATCGAGTTAGACCCCATCTACCACCCCCTGAGAAAAAGAGCAGGAAGTGACTTCATCACAGGAAATGACATCACCAACCAAAAGAAACCCAAACATATAAATAGAAAGCAGGACTTATCAGCATCCTTCCAGCTCAGCGAGCAAACCTACATCTTGGACCTCAACCTGAGCTACAGATCTTCTAAAACTCGCTATTACAACAGTTACCTAATTTGGGAATTCAGCAACATACTAGGATTTACAATTAAGATAATAACAGAGAAGCTACAGATCGAGCTGAATTTCTCCAACATTTTCTGTTTTAATTTCAGCTTTGCCCATATCCGTAGGATTTTGCTTTACTGATGTATAAATGTTTTTTTTCCTTTATTTTAATCTTGGTATGAATTGTCCTGATGAGTGCAAGATGAAAATCGTCAAAAAAATGTATTTTTTAATAAAGATAGTTCATAGCTACCATTGTAAATCTTTCACTACTCTAAGAAAGAGCCAGATTTTTAAAATAAGATTGAATATAGAAAACATGATAAATTTAGTCTATTTTCAGACATTTCATGTTTAGATCTCCAAGAGAACATTTTGTATTAAAATAATGTTCAAAAATATCTTTGTGAAATGATTTGTCTGAATTTAAAATGCCAACAGAGGCATAGAGTCATAGAAATGTACAGCACAGAAACAGACTCATCGTTCCAACTTGTCCATGCCTACCAAATATCCTAAAGTAATTTCATAGAGTCAGAGTCATAGAGATATACAGCACAGAAACAGACCTTTCAGTCCAACTCCTACATAAATATAATTCCATTTGCCAGCATTTGCCTCATATCCTTCTAAAACCCTTCCTATTCATACACCCATCAAAGTCCCTTTTAAATGTAATTGTATCAGCCTCCACCATTTCTTCGGGAATTCATTCCATACATGTACCACCCTCTGTCTGAAAATGTTGCCCTTCAGCTCCCTTTTAAATCTTTCCCCTCTCACCTTAAACCGATACCCTCTAGTTTTCAAGTCCACCAACCTGGAGAAAAGGCTTTGACTATTTACCCTGCCCATGCCCCTCATGATTTTATAAACCTCTATATGGTTACCTCTCAGCCCCCAATGCTCCATGAAAAACAGCGCCAGCCTATTAAGCCTCTCCCTATAACTCAAACTCTCCAACCCTGCTAACATCCTTGTAAAGCTTTTCTGAACCTTTTCAAATTTCACAGCATCTTTCCTATAGCAGGGAGACCAGAATTTAATGCAGTATTCCAAAAGTGGCCTATCCAATGTCCTGTATAGCTGCAAAATGACCTCCCAATTCCTCACCTCAATGCACTGACCAATAAAGGTATGCCTACCAAACACCTTCTTCACTATCCTGTCTATCTGCAAATCTACTTTCAATGAACTGTGAATCTGCACTCCAAGGTCTCTTATTTCAGCAACACTCCCCAGGACCTTGCCATTAAGTGGATAAGTCCTGCCCTGATTTGCCTTTCAAAAATGCAGAACCTCATATTTATCTAGATTAAACCTCATCTGCCACTCCTTGGCCCATTGACCCATCTTATCAAGGTCCTATTGTACTCTGAGGTAACCTTCT
The DNA here is from genome assembly GCF_004010195.1 of Chiloscyllium plagiosum. NCBI lineage: Eukaryota > Metazoa > Chordata > Chondrichthyes > Orectolobiformes > Hemiscylliidae > Chiloscyllium > Chiloscyllium plagiosum. The sequence goes on from NC_057725.1 coordinate 9,912,999, forward strand.
TGGCTGTCTACTACACCTCCAATTTTGGTGTCATCTGCAAAGTTACTAACTGTACCTCCTATAGTTATATCCAAATAATTTTTTAAAATGAAAAAAGCAGTGAGATTTTCAGTGACAATAATGTATTTTTGAAGATGTGATAAGTTCCACATAGCACACATTATGACCATTTATCTGCACCTTCTGCAATAAGAAAGTAATTGTAACAATGCATTGCTAACATGAGTGATGTGGGTATTGCTTCTTATAAAACACAAACCTGACGTTACACAGTACCTTTAATATGTAAACAATTCAAGGCATTTCATCGGAACATTACAAACAAAAGAGCACACTGAGTCATGTAAAAATGAAGATATGAAGATAGATGAACCAAGATTGTCCCAGAAGTATAAGTTTAAGAGAGACTGAGAGATTTAGAAAGTCAACTCTAGAGTATGGGAGAGCTGAAGACATGGCCATCAATTGATCAATCAACATTATTCACCTTACCTCGTATGTACTGGCAATTCCTGATCTGTAGAAAACGGGTACAAAGAGCTCTGCCGTGAAGATGACAACAAACATGAAGGCAATGCAGAAGAGGATGAAAGAAGCCCCATACCGATAAACCTCTGAGGGACCTCCTAAGACAGTCACTGCAGACATGAAACTGGCAGTGAGAGACAAGGCAACTGGAGCACAGACCATCTGCCTCCCTCCAACCAGAAACTCACGGGAGGTAGCATTCTTCCTTTCTTTAATGGCAAAAAAGACTCCTATCCCAGAGGAAATTACAAACAGTGATGCAAAAACGACATAGTCCCATGCTGTAAAAGTTCCCACAGCAGGATTTATGAATTGAGTCATTTTCCCTTTCCTGAACTGTCACTCAGAGACAGTTCCCACAGGAATTGTTCCTGGGTCCTTCAGCCGGCTTCCCTTATATAAAACTGACCCCTTCTTCAAGAGATTATGTTTTCAAAGGGATGAAAGGAATGCCTTCCTAATCAGCACATACAGCAAACAAAAGTTCAAAATGATTGACTGTAGCCTTGGAAAAAAGATATGCGTTGTGTTATGGTGACAGCTGAGGAAGTCCAAACAAGGTACAAGAAATAATGACTGCTCTCTTCAGCTTTCATTAGCCAGTTAAAGATTATACTGACCATTGAACCAGGCAACAAAGATTTGTTTTACAATTCAGCAATTTTATGCGACAATTTCAATTAGCATTCCACAATACTCATTGCATAAAATAACAAGGTCATATAGTTCACAACTCAACATGTAATGGAGTTCAAATTGGCCAGAAAATGAACTCTTGGATTATCTATTTTTAAAATTAGCACTGTCGACAGAATTCCAGCCTCGACACTGCTTTGCTCGCTTAAACAATCATTTACAGGTGCTTTCAACAAATTATGTTAGTTGATAATTTTCACATACCAAGATAAGGCTGGAGAATTTTTGAGAGTAGAATGGAGAAAAGAAAAATAATTTGGGAAAGCGAACTTTACAATATTAGCCTGAAACTTACAGAGTGGTCCTGTGTAAGTGTCAGGTGTGCCATTAGAGCTGGGAATCTGTAAGGGAGGTTGTGTCGTTTTCAGGTTGAAGACAGACTGCTAGAAACCAGGCTATTGGTAAGACAACACTTTACAATGTCAACCTTTGCAAATGTATAATCGCCTTTGTAAAGGTCAAGTCGCAATCCCCCCAGAAGACCAAAGAGCTGCTCTCTCATTCGAGGGAGACAACTGCTGGTGAGTTTAACCTGAGGGTCACCATGCTGCAGGTAAAGAGGTGAAGTTAAAAAGAGATGCATTTCATGGTGAGCTTAGCTGGTACAGGAATTGTACCCTTGCTTTTGTCATCATTATTTATTCATTTGTTATTTATTATTTGGCAATACTACTTAATATTCAGAAAGACTGCAGAAAATTTAGGGACTTGGACTTCCTTTGCATAAATTTCGAAAAGCTACCATTCAAGTTCAGTGGGGAGTATGGAATGGTGACCATTAGTTCAAAGAGAATGGAGTGTAAAGATAATGAGGTCTTTCTATTTCTGTACGAGGTATTACTCAGACAACACATGCAAGAGTTTTGGACCCTATATCTAATAATGGAAGAAATATTGGCATTGGAGGCAGTGGAGAGAAAGTTCAGGAGGGTGATTCCAGGTAGGGAGGGACTGTCTTATAAAGAGAGTTTGAGCTTGTAATCTGTAAGTTTAGAAGAATGAGAGTGGAGCCAATTGAAACAGTTTTGGCAAGAAATAGTACAGTCATGTAGTCCACAATTCAACAAGTAACCGATTGATCAGAACACAAACATTTGATTATCTATTTTTACAATTAGCCTCACTAACTGAATTCCAGCTGAGACAACGACTTTTCCATTTAAACAATTATTTACAGATAAGTCAGATGTTAATTGATCATTTTGTCCACTCAAAGCTAAGTCTTTAGAATGTTTGAGAACAGAACTTAGAAAATGTTTAATTTTTTTTGGAAAAACCAATAAAGGGACAAAAGGAACCTAAACCTAATAGGTACCATAAGACCATAAGACATTGGATCAGAAGTCAAGCCATTCAGCCCAGCGAGTCTGCTCTGCTATTCAATCATGACTGATAATTTTCTCAGGGTAGTAGAAAGTGAGGACTGCAGATGCTGGAGATCAGAGTCGAGAGTGTGGTGCTGGAAAAGCACAGCAGGTCAGGCAGCATCCGAGAAGTAGGAAAGTCAACATTTTGGGCGTAAACCCGTCATCAAGATAAGTTTCTCAACCTTATTCTCCTGCTTTCTCCCTGTAACTCTTGCTTCTATTGTCAATCAAGAATCTATCTATCTCAGTCTCAAACATATTCAATGACCTGGCCTCCACAGCCTTCTGTGAAAATGAATTCCATAAATTCATCACTCTTTGGCTGAAGAAGTTTCTCCTTATCTCAGTTCAAAAAGATCTTCTCTTTACTCTAAGGCTTTGCCCTTGGGTCCTAGTCTCTCCTATCAACAGAAACATTTTCCCAACATCCACTTTGCCCAGGCCATTCAGTATTCTGTAAGTTTCAATTATATCCTCCCTCATACTTCTAAACTTCTTCGAATATAGACTCAGAGTCCTCAAACAGTCCTCATATGTTAAGCTTTTCATTTCAGGGACAGTTCTCGTGAATCACCTCTGAACATGTTCCAGGGCCAGTACATCCTTCCTGAGATATGGGGCGAAAAACTGCACACAATACTCCAAAAGTGATTTGACCAGAGCTTTATAAAGCCTCAGTGTACATTCCTGCTTTTTATATTCAGGTTTTCTCAAAATAAATACCATAATTGTATTTGCCTTCCTAACAACTGACTCAACTTGTAAGGTTACCTTGACAGAATCCTGGACTAGAACTCCCAACTCTCTTTGCACTCTACATTTCTGAATTTTCTCCCCATTTAGAAAATAGTCCATGCCTCTATTCTTCCTATCAAAATGCATGATCTCACACTTTCCCAAGTTGTACTCCATCTGCCACTTCTTTGCCCATTCTCCTAACCTGTCCAAATCCTTCTGCAGTTTCCCCACCTCCTCAATGCTACCTGACCCTCTACCTATATTTGTATCGTTTGCAAACTTAGCCAGAATGCCCTCAGTTCCTTCATTTAGATCGGTGTTAAATGTATAAAATGAAAAGTTGTGGTCCTAACACTGAGCCTTGCAGAACACCACTTAACATCGGCTGCCAGCCTGGGGGGGGCGGGTGGTGGTCACCATTAAGAAAGGGATCAGGATGAAAGTTCTCCCTCATAGGGTAGCCAGTCTGTGGAATTCTCTACTGTGGACAGCTGTTGAGGTTGGATCATCAAGTGTATTCAGTGCTGAAATAGACAGATTTTTAATCAGTAAGGGAATTAAGGGGAATGAGGTTAATTGAGGAAGATGGAGTTGAGGATTATCAGATCAGCCATGATTTCATTGAGTGGCGGAGCAGATTCAAAATGCCAAAGGGCCTCATTCTGCTCCTGCCTCTTGTAGTCTTATAACGTTCTGCACATCTTCCTTCTTTGGAGAGTTTTGGATTGGTGGCGGCAGCTAATGTAAACTTGATGCCAACAGTCAGCCACCTTATTCTTGTTGCAGTGATATTGATTCCATTGTATGTTCAATTAATTGAGTGCAAATATTCGAGCTTGATGTGGGATATTTTATTTAAAAGGTGTCTTTACATATCATGCCTTGCATGAGGAATATCCCCACTAGTTTAATTTAAATTAATTTAGCTACTCAGTGGGAAGCTTTAGCATTCTCTACAATGGACGCTCAATCAGTGTTAAGACAATAGACAATAGACAATCAGTGCAGGAGGAGGCCATTCTGCCCTTCGAGCCTGCACCACCATTCAATATGATCATGGCTGATCATCCTTAATCAGTATCCTGTACCTGCCTTATCTCCATAACCCTTGATTCCACAATCCTTGAGAGCTCTATCTAACTCTTTCTTAAATGAATCTAGAGACTGGGCCTCCACTGCCCTCTGGGGCAGAGCATTCCACACAGCCACCACTCTCTGGGTGAAGAAGTTTCTCCTCATCTCTGTCCTAAATGGTCTACCCTGTATTTTAAGCTGCGTCCTCTGGTTCGGGACTCACCCATCAGCGGAAACATGTTTCCTGCTCCAGAGTGTCCAATCCTTTAATAATCTTATATGTCTCAATCAGATCCCCTCTCAGTCTTCTAAACTCAAGGGTACACAAGCCCAGTCGCTCCAGTCTTTCAGTGTAAGGTAATCCCGCCATTCCAGGAATTGACCTCGTGAACCTACGCTGCACTCCCTCAATAGCCAGAATGTCTTTCCTCAAATTTGGAGACCAGAACTGCACACAGTAATCCAGGTGTGGTCTCACCAGGGCCCTGTACAGCTCTAACCTGTCCAGGTCACCCTATAATCTCCTAACATCCTCCTCACATTTCACCCTGCCACCCAGCTTAGTATCATCAGCAAATTTGCTAATGTTTTGATAATTCCATCTTCTATATCATTAACATATATTGTAAAAAGCTGCGGTCCCAGCACTGATCCCTGCGGTACCCCACTGGTCACTGCCTGCCATTCCGAAATGGAGCCGTTTATCACTACACTTTGTTTCCTGTCAGCCAGCCAACTTTCAATCCAAGTTAGTACTTTGCCCCCAATACCATGCGCGCTAATTTTGCTCACTAAAGACAAGAATTAAGCTGATAATTTCTGGATACACAAAATATCAAGGGATATACAGATATATGCTGGAGAATGGCATTCAATAATGGGATTTGGGCATCACAGGCTGGGCCAACATTTATTCCCCACTCTTAATTTGAAAGAGTCATAGAGATGTACAGCATGAAAACAGGCCCTTCAGCCCCAGTTGCTCATGCTACTTGGTAATTTCCCACAAGAAGATGATAATGAGAGACTTCTTGACGCACTGTAATTAGATTGATGAATGTTTGAAGGAGAGAATGTAATTCATGATCTGGAATGGTTGACTGAAAGGGCTGAATGGCCTACTTCTGTTCCTATGGTCCTATCTTCTGGGAAGACTGTTGGATTTCAGCCTTTAACACAGAAAATAACAAGTTATTTCAGAATGGGAGAACAGAAAATCTAGCATGGCAGCATGTATTAATGGCAAACAATGCTACTGATTTTAGGAACTGTACATTTTTCTTTTATTCTAATCAAGTTGAAGAATACAATTCTTATCACTTCAGGTATCTAGGGTCAAATTCAAATTCAACAGCAAAGTCAGGCATAGTAGTGCACATTTAATGTGAACCTACCTCAGTCTCAATGTTAGAACAATACTGTGCAACACCTTTATTCCTGTTGACACCAGTTTCACTAAATCTCTTGATGCTACACTCAGTAAAACGCTGCCTTGATAGCAAAGGCAGTCAGTCTCAGCTCACCCAGAGTTTAGCTTTTTTTACTCGGGTTTCTAAAAAGGCTACTTTAAACAGGAGCTAAGTGGCTCTGGCAGAACCCAACTGAGTGTCAGCGAGCAGGTTATAGCTTTGCGAGTGCTGGGTTGGATTTGTCTTGCAGGTTAAATCTGGGTATTTTTCCATGTTGTCGGGTAGATACCAGTTTTGCAGCTGTACCTGGTCAGCCTGCCTTGAGTTTGGGCAGTGCTGGAGCACAAGTCTCCAATACTGTTGCTGGAATATCGTCAGGGTGAACAGCCCACTCAGCATCTCTAGAACATGGAGTGAATCAATTTGGTTGAAGAATGGCGTCTGTGATCTGATGAGTTCAGGAGAAGGCACAGGTGGATCATCAATTCAGCATTTCTTGTTGAAGGCATATGAAAGTGCTTCCACCTTGTCTTTTTCACTGATGTGCTGGTGTCCTCCATCATTGAGTCATGGATATCTATGGAGCATCCGTATCCTGCTGGCTGTTAATCAGCAGACTGTAAGAGATAAGATTAACAATGCGTCATTTAGTTCCTGAAGCCTGCACTTCCATTTAACATGGTGATGGCTGATTCAGCATTCCTCATATTCACTTTCTTGTCTTTTCCCCATAACTCTCATTCTCCTATTGATCAAGAATCTATCTCAGCCTTAAATATTCAGAAGGACTCTCTGTGGCAATGAGTTCCAAAGACTCACAACCTTCTGAGAGAAGAAATCATTTCTCATCTCAGTCTTAAATTGGCGCCCCTTATTTCAGAGACTATGCCCTCTGACCCCAGACTCTGCCATGAGGGGCAACATCCTCTCAGCATTTACCCTGTCAAGTCCCTTGTGAATCCTGTCGGGTTTAATGAGATCGCCTCTCAGTCTTCAAAATTCCAATGAGTAGAGTCCCAACCTGTTTAACTTCTGCTCGTAAGACAATCCCTCCACACCAGGGATCATCTTTGTGAACCTTTTCTGAACTGCCTCCAATTGTTTAGTTGTCCAGTCCCATTTATGATTAGATGTGGCAGGGCTTGGTGTTAGATCAGGTCTATTGCTTGCGGGATGGCTGAGCTCTATCCATTGCACGCTGCTTCTACTGTTTGACACACATGATAACTTGACAAGACTGGGAGTGCCTGATGCACGCAACTTGCTAAATATGAAAACACTCTTTTTCTGTGCATATTAATTGTATAACTAATGCTTTCATGTATTTACAAAAATATTTTTAATGTATATTGCCATTTAAAACTATGCTTATTGGTGGTGATGTGTGCTTATACTGCAGAATTATATTGTGAATTATACAAACAAATGAGCATACAAATATACAGATGAACGAATGAATGTAGAATTAGAATTAGGATTATTATTTAGTTTATGGAATAGGAGCACATGAAGGCCACTCGGCCCTTTGAGCCTGCTCCTCTACTCAGTAACATAATGACTGTAATCAGGTCAGGCAGCTGGGCATTATAGAATATGAGTTTCCTGATTTAGGCCTGTTGATCTGGTCCAGTCAGGGACCTCTTTTCATGCAAAGATGAATTTCAGGGATATTGGCTCAGTGAGAGGTGGTTCTGTTGTCAAAGGCTATGGGTTTGTAAATAAAGAGTGTTTGGTGCTGGGATGTCAGCCTCTGAAGAGTTATTTTGAGTGAGGTCATGGGTAGATCTGTTTCAGTTTTAGATTTCTATTTCACTACATTAGGGATATTCCTACCTCTGCCTTAAAACATTCAATAACTCTTCCTCTCCTGCTTCTGGGGCAGACAGTTTCAAAGTTGCTCAATCATCTTGAGCAGGAAAAAAAACTTCTCATCATTGATGTCCTGAAAAGGTTTTAAAATAGTCAGCCCTACGCCAGACTGACTCACAAGAGGGCACATCCTTTCTACATTCACTTTGTCAAGTCGAGTGAGGATCTTACACATTTCAGGCACACTTTACTCTTCTAAATTTCAGTGAGAAACATGCCCAGTCTCTCCGAACTACCTTCATAAGATAAGTCACCCATTTCAGATATCAATCTCGCAAACCTCCTTGGAATTGTCTCCAATTCATTTATATCCTTCCTTAAACAGTGAGACCTAAACTGCACACTGTATTCAAAATGTTGTCTCACCAATGTCCTGTATAGCTGAAGCTTTACACCTTTAGAATACCTACAGCGTGGAAGCCGGCCATTTGACCCATTGAGTCAACACCATCCCTCCAAAGAGGATCTCACTCAGACCCACCCTATCCCTGTTCTCCTTCTTTTCCCATGGCTAATTTACATAGCCTGTTCATCCCTGGACACTATGAACAATTTATCATAGTCAATCCACCTAAAGTATGCATCTTTGTATTATAGGGGGAAACTGGAGTATTTGGAGGAAACCCACGCAGACACGGAGAGAATGTACAAACTCCACACAGACAGTCGCCCGAGGGTGGAATCAAACCCGGGTCCCTGGTGCTGTGAGGCAGCAGTGCTAACCATTGAGGCATCATGTCATCCATGGAATAATTACTTCTCTGCCTATTTTATGTTTTATGTTCTACTGTTCATAACGTTTATGCTTAATTCTCTTCATGAGAAATGATGGCATTCCATGTGTGTTCTTAATGACTTGCTGTATCCCTGAGTATGAGCCTTTCGTGACTCATGAACCAGAGCAAGTAAACCTTTCTGCACTTTTAAACACTGCAGCTGTTCTCTAGTTAAACAATACGTTGGGTTTTCAATTTTCCTGCCAAAGGGAACACCTTCACCTTTTCCTACATTATAATTCATCTGCCAGACTTTTGTCCACATCCTCAATTTCTCTATACCCACCTGCGACCTCCTTATGTCATCTTCACTATATACTCCCTTACATAGATTGGTGTATTCGGCAAAATTTAGCGATCATGCCTTTGCTTCTCTCATTTAAGCCATTGACTCAAATTGTAAAAGGATGAGGCACTGATACAGAACCCTGCAGACCTCCACTCATCATGTCATGCCAATCATCATGATTTCTGCCAGCCCATCAAGTTGTTTTCCATTCTAAATAGTCACTCCCTCTACAATGAGCTCCTACTTTGTGCAATAGCATTTTATGTAACATCTTGTTAAATCCCTTCTGGAAATCCCAACACAGTGCGACAATACAAAGGGACAGATAGGAGGTTCTGTGGGAACAAGAGAGACTCACAGTTGGTGTGTTGCCTCCCAGGTGCCAGGGTTTGTGATGTCTCTGATCATGTTTTTGGGATCCTTAAGGGGGAGGGGGAGCAGCCCCAACTCGTGATCCACATAGGCACCAACAACATAGGTAGGAAGAGAGATGGGGATTTAACGCAGAAATTCAGGGAGCTAGAGTGGAAGCTTGGAGCAAGAACAAACAGAGTTGTTATCTCTGGTTTATTGTTTGTGCCATGTGCTAGCAAGGTGAGGAATACGGGGTGAGAGGAGTTGAACATATGGCTACAGGGTTGGTGCAGGAGGGAGGTTTTCAGATACCTGGATAATTGGAGCTCATTTTGAGGATGCTCTTTTGGAGGGTTTAAGCTAATTCAGCAGGGGGGGTGGGAACCTAAATTGTAGTTCCAGTGTACAGGAGGTTGAGAGTGGTGAGGTCAGAAATATGGTTTCAAGGTCGCAAGAGGACACTGGCAAGCAAGAAGGTGGTTTGAAATGTATCTATTTCAATGCCAGGACCATCCGAAATAAGGTGTGTGAACTTGCAGCATGGGTTAGTATCTGGGACCTCGATGATGTGGCCACTTCAGAGACATGGGTAGAGCAGGGACTGGATTAGTTGTTGCAAGTTCTGGGATTTAGATGTTTCATTAAGAACAGAAAAGGGGGTAAAAGAGGGTAAAAGAGGTGAACTACGTTTACTTTTTACAGGGGCGGAATGGTGGCTCAGTGGTTAGCACTGCTGCCTCAGGGACCCAGGTTTGATCCCAGCTTTGGGCGATTATCCGTGTAGAGTTTGCGCATTCTTCCCGTGTCTGCGTGGGTTGCCTCTGGGTGCTCCGGTTTCCTCCCACAGTCTAAAGATGTGCTGGTTAGAGTGAATTGGCCATGCTAAATTGCCCATAGTGTTAGGTGGATTGTCAGAGGGAAATAGGTCTGGGTGGGTTACTCTTCAGAGGGTCGGTGTGGACTTGTTGGGCCGAAGGGCCTATTTCCACACTGAAGGGAATCTAATCTAACCTGGGGGCAGTGGAGTATGGCATTGTTAGTCAAGGACAGAATTACAGTGGCAGAACGGACGTTCGCAAACTCATTGACTGAGGTAATATGGGCTGAGGTTTGAAATAGGAAAGGAGATGTCACCCTGTTGGAAGTTTTCTATTAGCATCTGAATGGTTCCAGAGATGTAGGGGCAAGGATAGCAAAGATGATTCTGGATAGCAGCGAGAGTAGCAGGGTTGTTATGGGGGCTTTAACTTTCCAAATACTGACTGTAAATACTATAGTTCGAGTATTTTAAATGGCTCCGTTTTTGTCCAATGTGTGCAGGAGGGTTTTCTGATACAGTGTGTAGATAGGCCAACAAGAGGTGAAGCCACATTGGATTTGGCACTGGGTAATGAACCAGGTCAGGTGTTAGATTTGGAGGTTGGTGAGCACTTTGGTGATAGTGACCACAGTTCGGTTATGTTTACTTTAGCTATGGAAAGGGATAGGTATATACCTCAGGGCAAGTGTTATAACTGGGGAAAAGGCAAGTATGATGCAATTAGCCAGGATTTAGCGTGCATAGAATGGGGAAGGAAACTGGAGGGTATGGGCTCAATTGAAATATGGACTTTATAAGTATGGACCGATCAGGCAGGGAGGAAGTGGTCAAGTGAGGGAGCTGTTATTTGCTAAGGAGGTTGAATCTCTTTTCAAAAGGAAAAGGAAGCTTATGCTCGGATGAGATGTGAAGGCTCAGTTAGGGTGCTTGAGAGTTACAAGCTAGTAAGGAAAGACCTAAAGAGAGAACTAAGTAGAACCAGGAAGGGACTTGAGAAGTTGTTGGCAGATAGAATCAAGGAAAACCCTAAAGCTTTCTATAGGTATATCCGGAATAAAAGAATGACTTGAGTAAGATTAAGGCCAATCAAGGACAGTAATGGGAAGCTGAATGTGGAATCTGAGGAGATAAGAGAAGCACTCAATGAATATTTTTCACCAGTATTCACACTGGAAAAAAATTAAATGTTGTCGAGGAGAATATTGAGATACAGGCTACTAGACTAGATGGGATTGAGCAGGAAAATTGAAATTTCGGACAGGAGCCCTTCATCAGGAATGAGGCTGAAAGCCTCAGGGGTGGAGAAATAAATGGGAGGGTGTGAGGCTGGGGAGAAGGTTGAGCAGTTCATCAATTTCACCAACACATTCCACCCTGACCTTAAATTCATCTGGACTATCTTTGACACCTCCCTCCCCTTCCTAGACCTCTCAATCTCCATCAACGATGACCGACTCAACATCAACATTTTTTACAAACCCACCGACTCCCACAGCTACCTGGATTACACCTCTTCCAACCCTACCTCCTGCAAAATGCTATCCCGTATTCCCAATTCCTCCATCTCTGCTATATCTGCTCCCAGGAGGACCAGTTCCACCACAGAACACACCAGTTGGCCTCCTTCTTTAAAGACCATAATTTTCCTACCCACATGGTTGAAGATGCCCTCCAATGCATCTCATCCACGTCCCGCACCTCCGCCCTCAAACCCCACCCCTCCAACTGCAGCAAGGACAGAACCCCCTGGTCCACACCTTCCACCCTACCAACCTTTGTATAAACCACATTATCCGCGACATTTCCGCCACCTCCAAACGGACCTCACAACCAGGGATATGTTTCCCTCTCCACCCATTTCTGCTTTCTGCAAGACCATTCCCTCCATGACTACCTGGTCAGGTCCATGCCCCCTAAAAACCCACCCTACCGTCGTGGCACCTTCCCCTGCCACCACTGGAATTGCAAAACCTGCACCCACACCGCCTCCCTCACCTCCATCCAAGGCCCCAAAGGAGCCTTCCACATCCATCAAAGTTTTATCTGCACATCTACCAATATCATTTATTGAATCCGTTGTTCCCAATGTGGTCTCCTCTACATTGGGGAGACTGGATACTTTCTTGCAGAGCACTTTAGGGAACATCTCCGTGACACCCACATCAATCAACCCCACCGTCCCGTGGCTGAACATTTCAACTCCCCCTCCCACTCTACCGAGGACATACTGGTCCTTGGCCTCTTCCACTGCTACTTCTTCACCATCCGACGCCTGGAGGAAGAACGCCTCATCTTCTGCCTTGGAACCCTTCAACCCCAGGGCATCAATGCGGACTTCACCAGTTTCCTCATTTCCCCTTCCCCCACCTCACCCCAGTTCCAGACTTCCAGCTCAGCACCATCCTCATGACCTGTCCCATCTGTTAATCTTTCTTCCCAACTATCCGCTCCACCCTCCTCTCCGACCTATCACCTTTACCCCTTTCTCTATCCACCTATTGCACTCCCAGCTACCTTCTCCTCAGCCCCATCCCCCTCCCATTTATCTCTCCACACCCAAGGCTTCCAGCCTCATTCCTGATGAAGGGCTTTTGCCCGAAACATCGATTTTCCTGGTCCTCAGATGCTGCATGACCTGCTGTCCATTTCCAGCACCATTCTAATCTTGACTCTAATCTCCAGCATCTGCAGTCATCACTTTCACCTAGACAGGATTAACGTTCATGAGGAGGAAGTATTAGCAATTCTGGAAAGTGTGAAAATGGATAAGTCCCCTGTGCCCGATGGGATTTATCCTAGGATTCCCTGGGAAGCTAGGGAGGAGATTGGATTTGATCTTTCTGACATCATTGTCTTCAGGAATAGTGCCAGAAGACTGGAGGATAGGAAATGTTGTTCCCTTGTTCAGGAAAGGGAGTAGGGACAACCCTGGCAATTATAGACCAGTGAGACTTACTTTGGTTGTGGGCAAAGTGTTGGAAAAGGTTATAAGAAATAGGATTTATAATCATTTAGAAAATAATAAGTTAATTAGGGATAGTCAACACGCTTTGGGAAGGGTAGACTTTGCCTTACAAACTTTATTATGTTCTATGAGAAGGTAACCAAATAGGTGGATGAGGGTAAAGCAGTTGGTGTGGCATATATGGGTTTCAGTAAAGCATTTGATAAGGTTCCCCATGGTGGGCTACGGAGGCATGGGAATTGAGGGTGATTTAGCAGTTGGATCAGACATTGGCTAGCTGGAAGAAGACAGAGGGTGGAGGTTGATGGGAAATGTTCATCCTGGAGCTCAGTTACTAGTGGTGTACCACAAGGATCTGTTTTGGGTGCACTGCTGAATGTTGTTTTTATAAATGACCTGGATGAGGGCGTAGAAGGAGGGTTTAGTAAATTTGCGGATGACACTAAGATCGATGGAGTTGTGGACAGTGCCAAAGGATGTTGCATGTTATGGAGCAACATAGATAAGCTGCAGAGCTGGGCTGAGAGATGGCAAATGGAGTTTAATGCAGAAAAGTGTGAGGTGATTCACTTTGGAAGGAGCAACAGGAATAAAGAGTACTGGGCTAATGGCAAGCTTCTTGTCATTGTAGAAGAGCAGAGAGATCTTGGTCTCCATGTACCAGATCCCTGAAACTTGCCACCCAGGTTGATAGGGTTATTAAGAAGGCATACTGTGTGTTAGCTTTTATTGGTAAAAGGATTGGGTTTTGGAGCCACGAGGTCATGTTGCAGCTGTTCAAAACTTTGTTGCGGCCACACTTGGAGTATTGCACTCAGTTCTGGTCACCGCATTATCAGAAGAATGTGGAAGCATTCAGAGGTGATTTACAAGTGTTGCCAGGTATGGAATGAAGGTCTTATGAGGAAAGGCCGAAGGAATTGAGGCTGTTTTCATTTGAGAGAAGAAGGTTGAGAGGTGACTTAATTGAGACATATAAGATAATCAGAGAGTTAGATAGGGTGGACAGTAAGATCCTTTTTCCTCAGATGGTGATGGCTAGCATGAGGGGACATAGCTTTAAATTGAGGGGTTATAGATGTAGGACAGTTGTCAGAGGTGGTTTCTTTACTCAGACAGTATTAGGAATGTGGAACTCCCTGCCTGCAACTGTAGTAGACATACTAACTTTCAGGGCATTTAAATGGTCATTGGATAAACATATGGACGATAATGGAATAGTGTAGGATAGATTGGTTTCAGACTGGTTCCACAGGTCGGTGCAACATTGAGGGCCGAAGGGCCTGTACTGTGCTGTAACGTTGTATGTTTTATGTTCTATGACAATGCCCACCTCTACCCACAGAGCATATTGCACCTTCACTAAGAAACAACTTACTGTAGCTCTGATGAAGAGTCATCTAGACTTGGAACATTAGCTTTCTCTCTCTCCATTGATGTTACCCCACCCACTGTGATTTCCACTTTTTCTTTTCTTGCAGCTTCTACACTTCAAACATGATTTCTTTTGTCAATGTCATATTGATCCATCTCAATCACTTGAGGGCTGAGCTATAACCTTATTGTTAATTGATTCCAGCATCATCCCCATGATAACCGCCAAGTGAATTGACTATAGCTCCCTGCTTTCTGCCACCTTCCCTTCTTGAATCAAGTGGCTATATCTGCTAGTATCCAGTTCGATTGAAATATTCCTTAATAAAACCTACAGCATGTAGTGTTTCAAGAAGGCAGCTCACCACACCTTCTCAAGGGCAACTCAGAGCGGCAATTAATACTGACCCAGCCGCATGCCTCAAGTAAATACAAAACTTTGTGTTTTTGGAAAATTAGCACCAACTCCCTCATCGATAAATGACACAAGTTCAGTTGACATGCAAGTCCAGGACAGGTTTAATCGTGGAACAGGATGATCAAACAGGGGTGGCAGGGTGGTCAAACAGCACCAGAGAACCAGTTCGATTCAACCCTCGGGTGACTGTCTGTGTGGAATTTACATGTTCTCCCTGTGTCTGTGTGGGTTCCCTCCGCATGCTCTGATTTCCTCCCATACTCCAAAGATATGCAAGTTAGGTGGATTGGCCATGGGAAGTTGCCCCATGATATCTGGGGATGTGTAGGTTAGGTGTGTTAGCTGTGGGCCAAAGAGTGTGGGGCTGGAAAAGCACAGCCAGTCGGGCAGCATCCAAGGAGAAGGAGAATTGATATTTCAAGCATAAACTCTTCATCAGGAATGAAGCATTTTGAGCATAAGCTCTTCTTCAAGAATGTGTTTTTCTAGTACCACACTCTTCAATGCTGATCTCCAGCATCTGCAGTCCTCACTTTCTCCTCCATGTTAACAATGGGAAATGCAGGGTTACAGAGAGAGGGTAGGGAGATGGGTCTGGCAGGGATGCTCTTTGGAGGGTTGGTGTGGATTCGGGCGAATGGCCTGCTTCCACATTGTGGGGGTTCTATGATTACAGAACTGCAGTAGTTTGAGTGACAGAGGAGCATAATCTGTTCTTTTACACCAGTTTCCTGCAAGTTGAATTCTTCATGGCTGCTGAATCTCTAGATCTATTGACTCATTAGCACACCTGGCCTTGAAAATAATATCTCAACACAGGTCTACATATGCTTTCATTGTAGGCAGAAGCCATACATGAGTTTTACACATGGCACGATGTAAAACTATGGAATAGGTAAAGGCCAGCATACATGTGTTTCAAATGCCACGGTATACTTCCAGCTAAGTATACCAAGAAATGTAAAAAGGAGTTAATCAATAATGTAAGTTTTAGGGAAATAAGTATAAAAAATCTACTAATTCTCTCCAAAAATAAGAGAACAATGCTTGATCATATCAGAGAAAGAACAATTCATCTTTTAGTTTCAATTCCTACAGGTCTCAAGGAATCTGACACCAGATCTGCAGTGGTATCTTGGATAAATGTCAGAGAAAATATGTTCTTTCTCAGAACAATCCCAGAGAAATAATCATCGATGCATCTAATATGATCGACTTTAACATCTACTGAGGCAAATTTCACCAAAAGAGAAAGGAGCAAGACAGAATAAAGGATCCATCTCCTAGAAAATGAACTGCAAATTTCAGTGTTACTGTCAGAGACACCAGATAAAGGAATTTTGTCCAGAAGATTGAGATATGGACACACTTTTAGATTGACATTATTTTGTTTTAATCACCCGTAGGATGTGGGCATCGCTGGCGCGGGCAGAACTTATTTCCTTTCCCTGGTTGTCCTTGAGAAGGTTGTCGTGAGCTGCCTTCTTGAACTACTGCAGTCCACCTGCTATAATTGGACCCACAATGTCAGTCAGGAGGGAATTCCAGGATTTTGGCCAAGTATATTGCTTGGTGTACATGAGCCTGGATGGGTCTGAAAGGGTCAATACTTGGTTGACTGCAATAAACACCACCCACAATCATAATGCCACCAGGACTTGTAGCAATATAAAACCTCATCTAATAAACTGCAATGGACATATCCTTTTTTATTCTTAGAATCCCTAATATTGAAAATCCCACACTAAACCTTCAAAGACCATCCCACACAGACCAAGCTCCCTGCCCCAGTAACCCCTCATTTCCTAGTTAAGCCTGCACATCCCTGGACACCATGGGACAATTTAGCATGGCGAATCCACCTAACCTGCACAGCTTTGGTATATGGGAGGAAACCTAGTGGAAACTCACACAGACCTGGGGAGAATGTGCAAACACCATGCAATTACCTAATGTTATAATTAAACATGAGTCCCTGGCACTGTGAGACAGCAGTGCTAACCACTGAGCTATATGCTGTGCACACATTCGACTCACTCGACCCAAAGGTCACCAGGCAATATAAGACCCTGAAGAACTTTGAAGATGTAGATGGCAGCACACACAATGGTTACAAGACAAACAAAATGAAAATTGTTACAATGTAACATTGCTTTATCATGGCCCAGAAATTATACAGAAAGTTGTGGAAACATACTAGTAAATTTATCATTTAATGTTATTGTTTTGCAAATATGAAGAGGATATATTTTGTGATCAAATTCATCAAATGTGATTAATTCAGTTTTTAACTTTAAAAAATGGAACTTCCATTCGGTATCTTTAAGTTCCACAAGGATTTGTTGTTTTGTATTTATCAGAACACCCAGCTCTTGGACTGAGAATCCTTGTGTATCCTCCCAGCTTAATCCAATCAGCTGAAGGTCAGACAAGGCTAATTGACAGTAAACTGGCTGCAAATGAAGGGAAGAAAGTCTTTCATTTATTTAACACCATTTGTTGCCAGCAGATGTCTTAAAGTGCCTTACAGCCAATGATATACTCTTAAAGAGCAATGAAATGTAATCATTTGACCCTGTGTTTCTAACTGTGATGTGACCACCTCACTATATGTGTTTTCCATGAAAACTTCTACATCACAAATGCACAACAGTGACTCCAGCCATTTCTTAAATTCCAAAACCCAGAAGCTTAAGCTATTGCAAATGGTGACACTTCCTGCGAATTTGTTTGTCTGGGACAAACACATCGGTACTTACTAATAACCTTAACTTTATATCACTTACTTTGTTTTCCTGCAGTTTGCATTATAATTTTGTTTTACTTTGACTTGACTTTACTCCCCCTTTGGTAGAGTTATCTATTGAGTTCCCAGTAGCCAACACTCCTCTACAAATTATACATATGTCTGCTGTTAAGCTTTGCTTTCTCTTTAGTTTCTACCTGTGTAGAGGTATGTCCCTGTTGGTTCACCTGTCCTGTCTACAGTTTGTCCTACCAGCAGTCGTCATTTGATCACCTGCCCTCAGACACTCCGTAGCTGCCCCTGTTGCTGATCCAGCCATAACACAACAGAGAGGATGCCAGACAGCAACAAACCAGCACTAATGAAGATATCCCAAGGCTTGATCTAACATTGGCATCCACCCGTGAAATGAGACATTGTGGTCGGAAAGAAAATAAGACGTCTAATTCAAAAGAGAGTGCATGGAAGCCAAGTAAGCTAGTTGACCAACTCACTAGACAACTGAGCAAACATAAATTTCAAGACTTGGTGTGAGAAAGTAGGACCACAGGTAAAGAATATAAAAATGGGGATGTACTTCTGAGGCTCAATAAGGCTCTGGTCAGACCACTTTTGGAGTATTGTGCGCAGTTTTGGACCCCATATCTCAAGAAGGATGTACTGCTCCTGGATCGTGTTCAGAGGAGATTAATGAGAACGGTCCCAGGAATAAAAAGCTTAATACATGAGAAACGTTTGAGGACTCTGGGTCTATACTTTATGGAGTTTTGGAGGATAAGGTGGGGGGGAATTAATTGAATCATACAGAATACTGAATGGCCTGGTGTTGGGAAGATGTTCCCATTGGTAGGAGAGACTAGGGCCCAAGGGCATAGCCTTAGAGTAAAGGGGAGACCTTTGAGAACGGAACTAAGGAAAATCTTCTTCAGCCAGAGAATGGGAAATCAATGGAATACACTGCCACATAAGGCTGTGGAGGCCAGCTCATTGAGTATATTTAAGACTCAGCTGGATAGGTTCTTGTGTATATAGGGGATCAATAGTTATGGGGAGAAAGCAGGAGAATGGAGTTGAGAAATGTATCAGCCATGATTGAATGGCAGAGCAGACTTGATTGGCAGAATGGCCTAATTTCTGCTGCTATGTCTTATGGACTTATGGACTAGTGCAGGTAGTGGTATATGTTTGGCTGTGCATATTTGATAGGCCAAAAGGCCACTTCTGAACTGCATGATTCTATGACCCTCTCTCAAACTAAGGTCTTGCAAACACTATTAAATCCCAATGTGATGGTGTTCATGAAGGATACCTGATAATAGGATAATATAATATCTGATAATAGGATTCCAGAAGCTCCCTAGTATTCTCCTTCGAGCATGGGCTGTTTTATGTTCACCTGAACAGACAATTAGCACCTTTTTTAAACAACACATCCAAACGTTGACAAAATAGAAGAACTTTGGTGATTTCTATTGCACCCTCAAACTCTCTTGTGCTCATTACAATATGCTTTCCTGATAGTAACATGCTGATAAAATGGAGGCAAACTCTTTTTGTTTTTATCTGTGCTGATCGCCCAGACATTCTGTTTGTTTAATGTTTCAATAATTCATGTCTGGAACCCAATATCAATGTTACCTCGCAAGCAGGTCAATCAAGAACTGTTATATTCAGGACAATTTAATAATCTGCCATTGTAATTTCTGACACATAATCTAATGCTTCTGATCTTTGTGAAGATTGTAGCTCAGGTTGTGGTTCAGGTTGTACGTTTGCTCGTTGTATCCTGGTGGCTAGTTTCCTGCCAGTCTGTCCGATGTAACTTTTGTTGCAGTCCTTGAGGGTATTTTGTTTATGATGTTCGTTCTGCTAGTTGTTGGTATAGGGACCTTTGGATTCATCAAGAGCTGTTGCAGTGTGGTAGTAGGTTTGTGGGCTACCATGATGCCAAGGGACTGGAGTAGTCTGGTTGCATCTCTGAGATGTCTTTAATGTATGGCAGGGTGGCTAGAGTCTCTGGGCGTGTTGTGTCTTCTTGTTTAGATCTGCTATGTAAGAATCGGTGGACTGTGCTTATTGGGTACCTGTTATTCTACAGTGACATCTTGAAAGGGGAGTCTGTTGTTGTTCTCATCCTCTTTGGTGAACTTTATACCAGTTAGAATGTTGTTTATGTTTGTGGGTTTCAGCTAATTTATTCTGTTTTGTGATGACAAAGGTGTCATCCACATCGTGGATCCAAAGCCATGAGATCACCCATATCAGGATTATTGGTAAAAGTGATTATGCAGGGATTAGAATGAACAGCCCTCCCCATAATCCAGCCCAAGCTTTGGATCCGCGATGTGGATGACACCGTTGTCATCATGAAATGGAACAAATTAGAAGAAATCCACAAACACATGAACAAGATCCTTACTGGTATAAAGTTCACCAACGAGGAAGCTCCCGGTCTTAGATGTTGCAGTCAAACGAAAAGCCAATGGAGAGCTGCAGACCAGCGTCTATAGGAAAGCGACACTTGCTGACCAGATACTCCAACTACAGGAGCAGTCACCCTAACACCCACAAACAGAGATGCATCAGGACGTTATTTACATGGGCTACAATACACTGCAACACCCAGGAACTACTAGATGCTGAAGAAAAACGCCTGTACAGTGTATTCAATACTAACAGGTACCCGATAAGCTCAGTCTGCCAATTCTTACATAGTAAACCTAAACAAGAAGACACAACATGCCCAGACACTCTCATCACCCTGCCATACGTTAAACACATCTCAGAGATGGCAACCAGACTCCTCCAGTGCCTTGGCATCATGGCAGCCCACAATCTGCAACACTGAAACAGCTCTTGATGAACCCAAAGGACCCTGTACCAACAACCAGCAGAACGATCGTTGTATACTAAATACCCTGCAAAGACTGCAACAAACACTCCATTGGACAGATGGGCAGGAAACTAGCCACCAGGATACACGAGCACCATCTAACCACCAAAAGACACAATCAACTCTCACTGGTAAACTTACACACAGACGATGAGGGACATCAGTTCAAGTGGGACAATACATCCATCCAGGAACAGACTAAACAAATACATGCACAGGAATTCCCCCAGGCTTGGCATTCAAACTGGAACACCATCAACAAACACATCAATTTGGCCCCCATTTACCACCTTCTTAGAAAAAGAACCGGACGTGATATCACCCACTACAACAAACCAAGTTACATTAATAGAAAGTCGGATATAACAGCAGTGCTTCAACGGAGGCTCACTGATGATGTTGCCTAGCATGGTGACCTACCGTGGGATCTGAGAGCAAACATACCAGCTCAGTGAGCAAACTGACAACATAAACTGAGAGAATTACAAGGACAGTTACTTAACTGAATGACTATATAAGCACAAGATTGCAAATGAATCTCATTTGTTCCCTACCTTCACTTTCTTACAATGAATACAAATCCCATTTTAGTTTCCAACATGATGAACATTTGTGATAGACTGTACTTACATGGATGCCATTACTTGAAACCTTTGTGTCAGTTTTCAATATCAAGCGGGCAATTTGGTGCATGAGGTTGAATGGGAAGGCAGGCAGATTTCACAGCTGGAGTTTCAATGGAAAGCTGTCGTTTAGCTGCTCACCCATGTTCGACAGGATATGGTGGCTGGTGAACAGGAAAGGATAAGGATTGGAGTGCACCCATTGGGAAAAGGAGGAGGCTGGGTTGGTATCGTAGGTCAAGGGTGCAAAAACAGAGTATAATGGCTCATGTACGTGAGCCACTGAGGCGAGCCGTGATGTAAGTGGCTAAAGGGATCTTGGGATAATGGAAGAGGGTGGGATTAGGATATTGACCTCGGTTGTTGAGAGCGTGGTGCTGGAAAAGTACAGCTGGTCAGCCAGCGTCCGAGGAGCAGGAGAACCTATATTTCGGGCATAAGCCCTTCCATTTGTCTTTTGTCATGTGATAGTGCTTTTCTAGAAGGTTGGAACCTGTACAGTGCAGCGCATGTTGCTCTGATGCCTTACCATCATGTTTAGACTGTTAATAAATATTGTCCAAAAAAACTCAGACATCTGTCACAACCTTATATGAAGATCCAAAGAACGCAAAGTACAAAATGGTGGCTGTGGTGATGGCACCACACAAGGGTAGAGAATACTTTTCTCAGAAGAATCTGAAGAGCTATGAGCTACGTTCGAGGAGCCATGAGAAAGAAGTCCTGAGAAGACTCCCCTGAATACAGAGAATGAAGACTTACCTGAACTGAGATAAAGTGAGATATACCCCAAAGTGACAGCATGTCTGATCAGTTTTTGCCCTTTCTAAAACCCCTTCAATGCTTTGAAGGATCAGTGCAAGCATTTAGATTGGAGTTGTGGAAGATGCACAAGGGGAGGCGATGGTCTAATGGTGTTATTGCTAGACTGTTAATCCAGAGCTCCAGGTAATATTCTGGGGACCCGGGTTTGAATCTTGCCACAACAAATGTGGAATTTGAATTCAATAAAAATTTGGAACCAGAAGTCTAATGATGACCATGAATCTATTGTCAATTGTTGGGAAAACCCATCTATATCACTAATACCCTTTATGAAAGAAGCTGCCATCCTTACCTGGTCTGGCCTACATGTGACTCCAGACCCACAGCAATGTGGTTGACTCTTAACTGCCTCTGGGCAATAATGCTGGCCTAGCCAGCACTGCCCTCATCCCGTGAATGAATTTAAAAAAAACTTCCTTGAGAACGGAGCATAAAAGATGGACCTCTGTCCAATGCTGTACACCAGATACATCAAAGACATTTTCTTCCACTAGACTCATGGTGAGGAATCACTGAAACAATTACATAGTGATATCCACAGGTTTCATCTTACCATGAACTTACTTTCAAAATCAGTCTCATTCTTGAACACACGTATCTCCATCTAGGATGGACATCTCAGTACCTCACGCTACCCAAACCCACAGATAACCTCACGATGCTGCACTTCTCTAGCTTCCACCCTAAATATATTAAAGAAGCCATCCCCAATGGACAGCCAGAATTTTCTCAGACAAGGAGGAATGCATCGGACATCTAAAGATGCTGAAAGACGCCCTTATAAGAACAGGATATGATGTTCAACTCATTGATCACTAGTTCCAATATTCCACCACTGAAAACTGCAACAACTTCCACAGAATGGAAGAACTGAGGAAGTTCTCCACAACATGTCACCCAATCACATTAGTGGAAAACTTCAGGCACAGAGTGATACAGGTCACAACCGATAGTGCCTTTTGTCATCCAGTACTTAACCAAAGTGAAGAAACTACATCATGTTCATCGCGGCCTTCAACATGTCATCATTGAGAATGAGAATCTCACCAAGATCATCTTTAGGCCTCCACGTCTCAACTTCTAATAACTGTCAAACTTTAAACAGACCATCATTCGCAGCAAACTATCCAGCCTTCAGCACAACGATGACCACAACACCACACAACCATGCCACAGCAACCTCTGTAAGACATGCTAGATCATTGACATAGATACTGCCTTCACAAATGGGAACACCAAACACCACCTACATGGCAGATACTCACGTGACTCGGTCAATGTTGTCTATCTCATATGCTGCAGGCAAGGGTACCCTGAGGCATGGTATATCGACAAAACCATGCAGACGCTCTGATAACGGATGAATAAGCACCCCACAACAATCGTCAGACAGGAATAGCCTCTCCCAGTCAGGGAACAATTCAGGGGTCAAAAGCATTCAGCTTTTGATCTTTGGGTAAGCGTCCTTCAAAGCTCTGATGAAGAGTCATCTAGACTCAAAATGTTAACTTGCTCCCTCTCCATGGATGTTGGCTCACCTGGCTATCTCCAGTATTTGGTGTTTCAGTACAGATTCCAGCATCTGCAGTAATTTGCTCCTAGTCGGTTCATATGTAGAATGCACTGCCAGAGGACATGATAGATGCAGGTACAGTTACAGCATTTAAAAGATTTTTGGGCAGGTACATGAATAGAAAAGATTTAGAGGGCTATGGGCCAAATGCAGGCAAATGGGATTAGTATAGTTTGAGAATCTTGGTTGACATGGATGAGTTGAACTGAAGAGTCTGTTTTGGTGCTGTATCACTCGTGCCTGAAGTTTTCCACTAATGTGATTGGGTGACCTGTTGTGGAGAGCTTCCTCAGTTCTTCCAAGAATTTGATCAGTCTTATGATCCTCCTCCAGACAACAAACATCCTTTATCTGAGATTCCACAACAGGAGATGCACTTAGGAGGTAAACCTGATAATATGATACCAATAGATCCAGTTTCATCATTTTAGGAAGAGTTTTCTGTGACAATACAGTAGAAGGCATTGGAGAAACTCAATGAGTCTAGCAGCATCTGTGGAGAGAGGGACACAGTTCTTTGATTCCGACATGACTCTTCTTCAGAGCTGAAAAGTGCTGGAAAATGGTGTTTTTTTAATACTGCAGATAGATGGAAAAGTGGAACAGATGATGAAGGTGTGCAGAGGAAAAGACAAATGCAGTGATAATGGTGTTAAAGGAGAGAGGGATGTAAAAAAAGTGTAAATGGTAGTTGTAAAATAGAGAGAATGGGTTTGCTGTGCTGTAAACCAAAAAGCCAAAAAGACACTAATGAGACAGGGAGGGTTGGTGACAGAAGGAAAAATGGATAACAGAGGGAGAGGTCATACTCGGAAGTGGTAGAACTTAATATTGAGTCCTAGAGGATGTGAAATATCTAAAGTAGGAAATGAATTGCTGTTTCCCCAGCTTGGATTGGAACACTGTCATAGGCCAAGCATGGAAATGTCAATATGGGTGTAAGGTGGCTGATTAAAATAGCAAGCTGCTGGATCATTCCTACCGAGGCAGTAAGGGTGTTCCATAAGGTGACCACTTCTGTGGTACCTGACTCTTCATTCCTTGATGCAGTGCCTCAGCCTTCCTCCTGTTTATAGATCAGAGTGAGTGGGGTTCCGTACTTACTCCTGTGGTGATGCTAGTTTCTGTTTTTCTGAAAGAGGCCCTACTTGTGGCTATTGAGGGTGACATGGGCTTTTATAACACATCCAGCTTTACCAACTGGTCACAAAGATCTTTTAACCTGCAAAACTCAGAGCGAGTCTGATATTGTTGCAGTCCATAGCAATGCCTTAAGATGCACAAAGGTTTTTTTAATAATATTGAAGCATAAGATTAATGGTCAATTTTTAAAAGACAGCCCAGAAAGTTATTTATTTTCATTTAGTGTTCTAGATATATTGTCAGACATTATGGTAGGCCACATTAAAATTTCTCTTATGTTGTCTTCTCATGCAGGAGTAACTACCAATGTAATCTTATAAGTCCTGTCTGCAAATCTTCCTTTGCAATGGAAGATCTCGTAATGGAAAATGAGGCAGGATTAATAAATTACCACTGAGTAAAAGATCCCCTCAGAAATAGTGATCATAACATGGTAGAATTTAGTATTCACGTCAAGAGTAGGAAACTTGGGTCAGAAACAGTTGTAGAGGGAAAAACAATGACTGCAGATGCTGGAAACCAGATTGTGGATCAGTGGTGCTGGAAGAGCACAGCAATTCAGGCAGCATCCGAGGACAGGCAAAATCGACGTTTCGGGCAAAAGCCTGATTTTGCCTGTCCTCGGATGCTGCCTGAATTGCTGTGCTCTTCCAGCACCACTGATTCAGAAACAGTTGTGTTAAACTTCAATAAAGGGAAATATAATGAAATGAAGATAGAGTTAGCTAAAGTAAACTGGGTGGATAGATTAGCACGAGTGACAGTAAACAAACTTTCATGTTTTTAAAAAGGTAATTCATAACTCTCAGCAATAATTTAGTCCTATAAGGTGGAACGATTTTAAGAAGGGATAAACCAGCTTATCAAGGAAGTTATAGAATGTATGAAGTTGAAAGAAAAAGCTTATAAGGAGGGATAAATCAGTGCCAGCTCCCAAAGAGGGGTGGGGGGTAAATTCAGAATTAGGCAACTAAAAAGGTAATAAAGGCAAAGAAAAACTGAGGGCAAACTGGTGCAGAATAAAAAAAACCTGACAATTAGATCTTCTTTAAATATATAAAATGGAAGAGGGAGGTCAAAGTGAACATCGCACCCATTGAAAATGAATCTGGGGATACAAATGTGGGAAACTGGTGACGGACTTAAACAGGTATCAGTCTTCACAGTGGAAGATCCTTTGAACATGCTATTAATGCTAAAGAAATCAGAGGATGATTAAATACCAACACCAACACTAGAGAAGTGATATTAAACAAATGGGACTAAAAATGGGTAAGTCCCCCGGTTGTGATGGTTTGCATCCTAGGATCCCAAAAGAGGTTGCGACAGAAATAGTGCAGTGGTTGTCATTTTCCTAAAATCCTTGGATTCTGAGAGGATTGGAAAAATGCTACTGTAATATCCCTATTCAAAAGGGGAGGAAGGCAATAAGCAAGTAGCTAAAAGTCAATGAGGCTACCATCTATTGTTGGAAAAGTATTGGAATCAATCATTAAGGATGTAGTGGCAGAACATGCAGAAAACCATAATCTAATGGAAGAGGTCAGCACGACTCTGACTAATATATTGGAGTTTTTTGCAGGCAGTCTCAGCCAGAGTGGATAGATGGGAAACAGGTGATTTGTTGTTTTAGACTTCCAGAAGGTACTTCACAAGATACCTCACAAAGGTTAGTTCATAAGATAAGAGCCCATGGTGTTGGAGAAACATAGCAATGTACAAAATACATGCAGGAGTGAGTCATGTGACCCTTCCAGCCTGCACCACCATTCAGTAAGATCATGGCTGATCATGAGCTCTCAGTATCTCATTCCCGCTTTCTCTCCATACCCTTGATCCCTTTAGCCACAAGGGCCATGTTCAGCTCCCTCTTGAATATACATAATGAGTTGGCCCCAACAGCTTCCTGTGAGAGAGAATTCCACAGGATCACAACTCTCTGAGTTGAGTGAAGAAATTCTTCCTCATCTCGATCCTGAATGGCCTACTCCTCATTCTGAGAACCCTAGTTCTGTGACGCCTAGTTCTGGACTTCCCCAGTGTTGGGAACATACTTCCCATATCAGTCCGATTAGAATGGTATATGTTTCTTTGACATCCCCTAATTCTTCAAAGGAGATAGTATGTTGGCATGGTTAGAGAGTTGGCTAATGGGCATGAAATAGCAAGTGGGATATGGGGTTCATTTTCATGATGGTAACCTGTGACCAGTGGCGTTCCACAGGGGTCAATGCTGGTACTGAGCTGCTTACTGTATACATGAGGAAGGAAGTGAATGTATATAGCCAAATTTGCAATGGTACTAAGATCAGTGGATAGGCAGGTTGTGAGAGGGATACAATTTAGGTGAGGTTAAGTATGTGGGCAAAGGTTAGCAAATGGTGTATAATGTGCGAAAATGCAAAGTTGTACATTTTGGAAGGGAGAACAAAAGAATAAAATATCATTGAAATGGAAAAAAAACTGCAGAAACTTGCAAAACAAAGGGACCTGGGGGTCCTCGTCCACAAAACACAAGAAGTTAACACACAAGTGTAGCAGGTAATCAGGAAGATGAATGGAATGTGGGCTCTTTTTTCAAGGGGGCTGGAATATAAATGTAGGAAAGTCTTACTGCAACTTGATAAAGTGCTGGTGAGACCACATCTGGGGCACTGTGAGCAGTTTTGAACCCCTTCTTTAAGGAAAAATATCATTTAATTGAAGGTAGTTCAGAGAAGATTCACTAGGATGATCCCTGGTATGGAAGGATTGTCTTATGAGCAAAAACTGCACCCTGGGACTCGACTCATTGAAATTTAGAAGAATGAGAGGTGATCTCATTGAAGCATATAGGATTGTTAAAGGACTTGATAATTAAATGCTAAGAGGATGCTTCCTCTGATGGGATAGCCTAGGACCAGAGGGCATAGTGTCAGAATATAAAGGTGTTAATTTAAGGCTGAGGTGAGAAGGAATTTCTTCTTTCAGAAGATTATGACTCTTTGGAATTCCTAATCACAAATGTCTGTGGGGACAAAGCCCTTGTGGATATTTAAGGATGATAGATGGGGGACTTTAACTTCCCCAACATTGATTGGAAATGTTATAGCTCTAGTACGTCTGATGGATCAGTTTTTGTCCAATGTGTACAGGAGGGTTTCCTGACACAGTATGCCGAAGGGCTGACAAGAGAGGAGGCCACACTGGATCTCGTGCTTGGTAATGAACCAGGCCAGGTGTTTGATTTAATTGTAGGTGAGCACTTTGGAGAGAGTGACCATAATTCAGTTATGTTTAGTTTAGCGATGGAAAAGGATCAGTATATGCCACAGGTCAAGAGTTATCAATGGGGCAAGGGCAATTATAATGCAATTAGGCAAGAATTAGGATGCATAGAATGGGATAGCAAAATGCAGGGGATGCAGACAATCAAAATTTGGAGCTGGTTTAAGGAACAGATATTGTTCTTGATAGATAAGTCCCTGTCAGGCAGGGAGGAAGTGATAAGGTAAGGGAATCGTGGTTTACTACAGAAATTGCATCTCTTCTTAAGAAGAAGTAGGAGGCTTATGTGTTCATGAGGCAAGATGGTACAGATCAGGTGAGGGAGAGTTACAGATCAGCTCGGAAGGATTTAAAGAGAGAGTTAAGAAGAGCAAAGAGAGGACACAAGCAGTCTTTAGCAAATAGAATAAAGGAGAACCCTAAAGCTTTCTACAGGTATGTGAGGAATAAAAGGATGATTAAGGTAAGAATAGGGCCAGTCAAAGACAGAAGTGGGGAGTTGAGTGTGGACCCTGTAGAGATCGGAGAGGTGCTAACTGAATATTTCTCATCGGTGTTCACTCAGGAAAAGGAGAATATTGTACAGGAGAAGAATGAGGTACAAAATATTAGACTAGGAAGGATTGAGGTTAGTTATGCACAGGTGTTAACAATTCTAGAAGGAGTGAAAGTAGATAAGTCCCCTTTGCCGGATGGGATTTATCCAAGGATTCTCTGGGAAGCTAGGGAAGTCAGTCGCCTGAGGCGGGAATTGAACCCGGGTCTCAGGCGCTGTGAGGCAGCAGTGCTAACCACTGTGCCACCGTGCCGCCCACTATGCACAGGTGTTAACAATTCTAGAAGGAGTGAAAGTAGATAAGTCCCCTTTGCCGGATAGGATTTATCCAAGGATTCTCTGGGAAGCTAGGGAAGCGATAGCAGAGCCTTTGGCTTTGATATTTGAGTCGTCATTGTCTACGTGTTTAGTACCAGAAGACTGGAGGATTGCAAATGTGGTACCCTTGTTCAAGAAGGGCAGTAGAGATGACCCAGGTAATTATAGACCCGTGAGCCTTACTTCTGTTTTAGGAAAGGTTTTGGAAAGGATTATAAGAGATAAGATTTATAATCATCAAGCAAGCAACAATTTGATTTCAGATAGTCAACATGGTTTTGTCAAGGGCAGGCCGTGTCTCACAAACTTCATTGAGTTTTTTGGGAAGGTGACCAAGCATGTAGATGAGGGTAGGGCAGTTGATGTGGTATACTTGGACTTCAGTAAAGCCTTTGATAAGTTTCTACATGGTAGGCTGATGGAGAAAATGCAGAGGCATGGGTTTGAGGGTGATTTAGCAGGTTGGATTAGAAACTGGCTTTCTGGAAGAAGGCAGCGAATGGTGGTTGATGGAAAATATTCAGCCTGGAGTCCAGTTACTATTGGTGTGCCATAAGGGTTTGTTTTGGGACAACTGCTGTTAGTCATTTTTATAAATGACTTAGACGCAGGCATAGGTGGATGGATTAGTAAATTCGCAGATGACACGAAAGTCGGTGGAGTAGTGGACAGTTTAGAAGAATGTTACAGGTTGCAGGGGGATTTGGATAAACTGCAGAATTGGGCTGAGAGGGGCAAATGGAGTTCAATGCAGCTAAATGTGAGGTGATGCACTTTGGGAAGAATAACAGGATGGCAGAGTACTGGGTCAATGGAAAGATTCTTGGTAGTGTGTATGTGCAGAGGGATCTTGGAGTACATGTGCATAGTTTCCTGGAAGTTGCCATCCAGGTGGATTATGTTGTTAAGAAGGCATACGGTGTGTTAGGTTCCATTGGTAGAGGGATTGACTTCCAGAACCACAATATCATGCTTCAACTATACAAAACGCTGGTGTGGCCACACTTGGAATATTGTGTACTGTTCTGGTCACCCCATTACAGAAAGGATGTGGAATCATTGGAAAAGGTGCAGAGGAGATTTACCAGGATGTTGCCTGGTCTGGAGGGAAGGCCTTATGAGGAAAGGCTGAGAGACTTGGATCTTTTCTCATTAGAAAGAAGAAGGCTGAGGAGGAATTTGATAGAGACATACAAGATGATCAGAGGATTAGACAGGGTAGACAGAGAAAGACTTTTTCCTTGGATGATGATGACAGCTTGTACGAGAGGGTATAACTACAAGTTGAGGGGTGATAGATTTAAGACTGATGTCAGAGGCAAGTTCTTTACACAGAGAGTGGTAAGGGCATGGAATGCCCTACCTGTTAAGGTAGTCAACTCAGCCACATTAGGGGGATTTACACAATCCTTAGATAGGCACATGGATGGTTTTGGGATAATGTAGGGGGACGAGTTGAGAAAAGTCCACAGATCAGCGCAACATCGAGGGCCGAAGGCCTGTTCTGTGCTGTATTGTTCTATGTTCTATGTTCTAGATAAATTGTTGATTAGCCAGTGGTCAAAGGTTATAGGGAAAAGGCAGAAAAGTGGATGCGAGGAATGTCGGATCAGCCTTGATCCTATTGAATGATGGAGCAGGCTCGAGGGGCCAAATGGCCTACTCCTGCTCCTATTTCATATCGTGTTATGGTCGAATCTGTGACTATTGATCGCTCATGGGCATGGGCCACGTGTGAGTCTTTAGAAGAACTGAATGTAACTTCTGTGGTCTTCCTCATGCTTCACTCCTTTCCTCATCTTCGACTTGAGAATATGGTGTAAGAACGTCCAAATGATTTCCTACTGCTAACTGCAGGAGAATGTTGGTAACACACAGTCCCCCTTCAATGCTGCAATTTCAGCATGCAGCAGTGTTTCCTTGTAAAGTCCACTCTTCAGCAGAAGACATCGTGAAAAGGATAAATCAAATCTGCATCCAGTCAAGCCAGACGTGGTACACTCTCACCGGGTGTCCAATGTCTTCATCCTGATGAGGGAGCACATTGGAAACCATTCATTTCAGGACAATGAGTTTAGGAATATTTTCTGTAGACTTACTCTTTTAGCTTCAAGTACTGATAGGTCAATTTCAGAATGATCACAATTTCAATTACCAAATCAGGGAGAACTCTAACAGCCTCATGTCACTTTAAAAACAGTGGACATTTGGAAAGAGTGCTGGGGTTTGAAAATGCATTCAGTTAAACAGGAATAATCTGAATGAAATGTTTCAATCAATAAGATAATAGATGCTTTTAGTTAATATTGTTGGAATGTGAGAATGTACATGGAGGAGATGTACAGATAGTGTTTAATTCAGGTGTAGATGGGATACTGTGGCATACTATGATGTAATGGTGGCTTTGGTAATCATGAAGTAGGTTTCTGCTGGAAGATCAGAACCTGCAAAGCACACAGAGCATGCTGCTCTGTAGCTTTACCATCATATATATTCTGTTAACAAAAGTTATCTGAAAGTTTCTGGGAAGTCTAAATTAAGCATCATGCAAAGCTGACAAGTTTATACTGTGGTGTGGAGGAGTCGGTGTTGGGCTGGGGTGGACAAAGTTCAAAATCATACAAGACCAGGTTATAGTCCAACAGGTTTAATTGGAAGCACTAGCTTTCAGAGCGTGGCTCTTTCATCAGGTAGCTGTGGAGAAGGACCATATCGAGAATTTATAACAAAAAGGTTTATACTAAAACAGGTTGCAAAGGAACTGCTGGGTACCAGATGCAACTGATAGCATTGAGGATGACGGCACATGCCTTATGGCCCCATCTGACCTCTCAATGCACCATTGTCCCGCTATGTGATATGAAGAGGTACCTTTTAAAGATGGAACCCTCTTCCCTTACACCAAACTTCCCTTTTGAGTTTCTATGTTCAGACACTCAAAAAATGCCTGCCACATCACAGCAGCCTGAGGGAGAGTGGAGACAGAGTGGGAAGGCTGCAATCCTTTATGATTATGCCCACAGATGCTGCCTGACCATTTCCAGCATTCTTGAGTTATATTTCCAATAGCTGCAGTATTTATCTCATTATCAGCTTCCCTTGTGTCCAGGCAGACACTCTCAAACTACCAGGACATGTTGCTAGTGCATCCAATGAAAGAGAGCCAATAATACTTTGGTGATAGACAGGCCTCCGACAAATTCAATTGAATTGCTTCTGGCTAGACAGCCAGTGATGACTCACCCATTAATTTAAAATTGGCATGAGGAAGATGGAGAAAAGTGTTTGCATAAAATTTTGTTAGAGCATGAAATCTGATATAAGAAGGAATAGCTAAGATTAAAAAAAGATATCAATGAACAAGCTGGTATTTATTTCAGTAGTCAACATATATTCTTTATTTGTGGGTCCATATAAATTACATTATAGTTTTTTGAACAGATCATACAAAACCAGCATGTATGTCAAAACAGAGAATTGCTACTTACAGCCAGAAACATGTTGCTTTAAAACTTTTGTCAATGGTTCATTCCTTTCATTAAACTTCATAAAAATGTACTAAAATAAGGCAACACATAACTTATACACGTCTTACAATTAGCAAGCACATAAATTAAAAGAAACATTTTCAGAACTACTCAATATTAAGTTTTTTCTACATTGATTAATATAGTTGTTATTGTTCCCAGATTGGGTTAGAATACCAGGACAGTGCATCAAGTGCCTTTTCTGTGAACCCACTGAATGGAAAGGATGTTGTCGCTGCTCTATTAATGTGATTTGCCCTTTATGGTGTCAAGGAGCAGTGTGTCGGTTCCAGAGCTGAAACTGTACAATCAGTGGTTTCAGTGTTACACATTCCACATTGACAGCTTATAGCAACAGGGTATGTGTAGTAAGGGTCAACATTGGCAGGGCAGTTTGGAATGGTTATTGTTTCATAGATAATTTCTTTGTAGCTGCAAATATCTTGATAGATGGACGCCAAAGAATTCTTGCTGACTGGATCCTAAAACAAAAAGTTGGAAAAAATGTAAGGACTGTGATGCAACTATCAATTAAGCAATAGAACAGGAAATACATATCAGAATATTTGCTCGTTCATTAGATTAGATTAGATTACTTACAGTGTGGAAACAGGCCCTTCGGCCCAACAAGTCCACACCGCCCTGCCGAAGCTCAACCCACCCATATCCCTACATTTACCCCTTACCTAACACTACGGGCAATTTGGCATGGCCAATTCACCTGACCTGTACATCTTTGGACTGTGGGAGGAAACCGGAGCACCCGGAGGAAACCCATGCAGACACGGGGAGAACGTGCAAACTCCACACAGTCAGTCGCCTGAGGCGGGAATTGAACCCGGGTCTCTGGCGCTGTGAGGTAGCAGTGCTAACCACTGTGCCACCATGCCGCCCATAAATTAGATAATTTGATTATGGCTAATTGAACTATCCATGTCTGTCCCATTTTGTAATCCATGCTAACACACTATACAGTCTGTATCAGTCTACATGCAATTTTGAGTTATGTCTTTGCTTAAAGTCTCAGATGATTACAAAACCAGAAAATGTTTGTAACATTATGTAAATGAGTCAGCATCCATTAACAGAGGAGTTTTGGACATCAGTATGTTAAATGTACCATTTCATTTTTAATAGGGACAGACCTCCTGTGTTTTGTTTTAAATATTCTGGTATCTGTCTTTTGGAATTTCAGCAGTCCCGGTTGCAAGTTATTTAATTTACAAAGATTGATCATTTGTTCCTGCAGGTGCAGCATAGATTTTGACCACTTTGATGCAGAATATCAAATGCACAAAACTGATAACTTATCAATATTGATATGAGGTTCCTCACCTTAGTGAAGCAGTAACCAGCGCACCAAGTTGCATTGACCATGCCACAGTACCCACATTCTTCCTTCTCCACTGAAATTGTGATATTAGTTAACTGACATCTGTTCAGTGATTGGACAGACATCCAGCTTAGTAAAAAGATAAATATGTATATTACAAAAATCCTGGTCACCATAATTTGGAACATAAAGTTTACCTGAAAAAAAAGGAACATGTTTCCAATTAATACAAATAATAAGACCTTTAACAGGCTCCTTTGATTATGAATTAACATTTTCATATGCTCAAACACAGGACGAAGCTTCCTTACAGAATCTGTTGATATTGAATGACAATTATTCATACAGACCTAGTACATTAAACCATAATACTTCCCACACAATACAGAAATTCAATACTTGTTTAGCCAATATTATAAAACTAATAATTAGTTGTATTTCAGCGACCAGTGTGCTTCTGCAGTCAAATCCCTCACTACAAAACACGTCATTTCTTCTTTGCTTTCTTAAATTCCTTAAAATCAAATGTTATTCATTTATAGCCACATAGTAAGATTTTCCATATCTGAAGACAAATATATATTTTAAAGAACTTGAAGTTAAATATAGAGCATGCTATTATTGTTTAGCACTTCTTAAAAAGAAAGTCAAAATACCTTTATCTATGTGCATGTAACGGAGATGTTCTTCCAGTTACAGTGCATCAGCAATGCTCAAATTATCAGAAACTGAATTTGCCTTTATAGTGAATCAACGGTATCATATCCAGATCAAGGGATTTATGGTTTTACTTGAACCAATCATTCCTGTTATTTTTCTTCATCCATTTCCTCACCTGAGGTAATTGGAGACCCGAGGTTTCTGTAGCGATTAAGTTGTCTGTCAAAACATGAGGGGGATTTTTTTAGAAATACTCTTGATTATAAAGACTTTTTGATAAAAGAGAAAGGAAAATATCTAAGGATTATTGAAAATATAAGCATTAGCTGTAGTATATTTAATTAGTGGTTACAGCCTATGCTTCTGGTCTCATTCCCTAATGTTTCTCTTCGAAGGTCTTTGAAATTCGCTTACTTAAGATCAGTTCATTTTTAGAAAGGGAGTGACTTTAGTTCACAAGATTCTGGATAATACAGGACTTGCAAGGTAACACATTAACTATCACTAAGAGATAATCAGATGGAAATAAAGTAGGTGAATTTCAGCTTCCACATAACCACAAAATAGACAGAAGTGATTTGACCATCAAATGTACAGTTCAATCTGCTTTGGCTAAAAAAAATCCAATCATGAAAAGGTATAGCTTTTCTTTGAATGGAAAATTCAAATGTTCTACTAATTCAAGGAGCATTAGCAATAAACTATTGGTATTAGAGGTTTACACAGCTAACTGATAATATTTATGTTCCAAGCTCTAAGGTTGGCTCAGTGAGTTTATCCAGTGAGCATTTAGTTTTGTAGACAAGAGAAATCTGATGTGCGATCTCTCGCGTTGGTGCTTTATAATTTTTTTCTGTGATGGTTATACTATAATTGACCGCATCTTTTATCCCTGTGGTATGACACAAGTTGTCAAACATTCCTTTCCCATCATTGCAAGTAGTCTCTCGAGTTTTTCAAGGAATCAGCCTTGACCCCTCTTCTTCATCTACATATTGCCCTGTGGCAACAGTATCTGCAGGCACATGATCCTCTTCCATGAATACTCTGATGACAAAAGGACTTCACTCCTTCACTCTCTCAGGGTTGCTGGGCAGCTTACTTAACCCTGGCCCTGAATAGTTTCAATTTCCTCCAGTTAACACTCGGAAACAGTACCTTACCCATGACACCACCTCCAACCTCACCGATCACTGTCTCACGCTGAACCAGATTGATGGCAACCTTGTCTAATTTGAACTTGAAGCAAATTTCTTAACTCTATTGCCATTTCCATAACATAGCAATCACCTCTTCCTCAGTTCATCTGCTTGCAAATCCTTTGTATCGGGCTTTTTTGACTCCAGATTCGACTATTCCAAAACTCTCCCCTTCTCTAGTCTCCAAAAAATACAGCTCACCCAAAACTCTGTTGCCTGCACCCTATCCTTACAGTACATGTTGCTTCCTCACCACTGTTGTGCTTGCTGATCTACATTGGCTCCTGGATCTTTAACATTTTGAATGTAAAATGATAAGTAGAACATTATTATTCTTTCATGGCTTGAGCTGTCCTCAGTCGAGAGTGTGGTGCTGGAAAAGCACAGCTCTGAGGAGCATGAGAATCGATGTTTCTGGCGTCAGCCTTCCATGAGGAATGAGACTTGTGGGCCGGGGGGCTGAGAGATAAATGGGAGGGCAGGGGTGAGGTTGGGGGTAAGGTAGCTGAGAATGCGATAGGTAGATGAAGGTGAGGGAGAAGGTGATAGGTCGGAGAGGAGGGTAGACCAGATAGATAGGAAAGGTGATGGACAGAGCAGGACGGTGGTGCTGAGTTGGAAGCTTGGAACTGGGATAATTTGTGGGGAGGGGAAAGGAGGAAGGAGTTGAAATCCACATTGATCCTGTGTGGTTGCAGGGTCCGAAGGTGGAATATGAGGCATTCTTCCTCCAGGTGTCAGGTGGTAAGGGTTTGCCGATGGAGGAGGCCCGGGTCCTGCGTGTCCTTGGCCCGAAACGTCAACTCTCCTGTGCCTCGGATGCTGCCTGACCGGCTGTGCTTTTCCAGCATCACACTCTTAACTCTGATCTCCAGCATCTGCAGTCCTCACTTTCTCTTGAGGTGTCCTCACTCCTGTAATCCTCTCTGGCCTCACAACCTCTGCACTGGCTCTGTTAATCCAGTTAGGGTTTTTTGTATGGCCATATTGCCTTCACCTCCACTGCTGGTGACCATGCCTTCAGCTCATTAGGCCACAGACTTTGATATTCTCTTTCTCACCATTTCCACCTTACCAGCTCTCTCTCTTCACTAAATCTCTTTTTAAAATGTCCCCAACTTGGGGTTGTGATAATTTATAAATAACATAGTCTACATTATCAATGATGCAAGATCATGTGACTATGGAAAATAATGGAAGATCGTTCTGAAGACGGATTTCTGAGGAAGAGTCATAGCGGACTTGAAACGTAAACTTGGCTTCTCTCTCTGTTTTTATTGTCAGATCTGCAGAGTTTCTCCAGCATTCACTGGTCACTCCTTCTGAGAACTTTCCACAAAGTCTTGTTCAGTACCTAGATAGAAGGACGTATCCAATA
This sequence comes from Chiloscyllium plagiosum, assembly GCF_004010195.1. NCBI lineage: Eukaryota > Metazoa > Chordata > Chondrichthyes > Orectolobiformes > Hemiscylliidae > Chiloscyllium > Chiloscyllium plagiosum. Next base: position 9,949,717 of record NC_057725.1, read on the forward strand.
AAAAGTCACATGTTCAGGCACCCAGATTTCTGCAATTTATATGAACTTCATTCCTAGATATAACCAAACTGCAAACCACAGGTGGGTATAAAACACAGATCAAGTTTTTGATTAGCCATCTGGCAATTCCTTCTTTGACTTGGCCTGCATTTTTCACAGAATCACCTTGAGATTTTGCTTCTCTCTGTAAAAGGCTAGATATGAAATGGACACAATGGAAAGCTGGATGAAAGCAGTGAAGACGATCAGAATAAATGCACTCAGGTGGCATTGCTGATCATAAGGAAATGTAGAAAAAAACCCCAAAAAGATGGATAGTGTTAGAAAGCAAATAAGTATCATGACCTTGTTGGGTTCTTCGCTACTAACTTTCCCTGGGAAAAACAAACCTATTTCAAAGCAATCCTGGGCTAATTAAGGGGGAATTGAGAAAAATTCTACTTGCAGTTTCCAAAGATTATCCAGAAGATCTCAGTGATGATAAGATACATCATCCAAAGTCCAAACTAACTTTTATATGCCATAATATCAGCACATACACAGACACAGAAACACACAGATCAACACTCAGACAAAAGCATCTATAATATACACACACATACGTAAATACAGGTAACACACACACCAACACCACCACTCACTTACACCCCCCCCCCCCCAACCTCCAAATTTTGGAATCCACACTCATCATAAAGTATGAGTGAAAACTGAAAGAACTGTGGATGCTGTACATCTGAAACAAAAACAAAAGTTGCTGGAAAAACTCAACAGATGTGACAGCATCTGTGAATATAAATCACAGTTAACGTATCAGGTATGATCTGAGGAAGGGTCACCGGCCCCAAAACGTTAACTCTGATTTCTCTCCACAGATGTTGCTAGACCTGCTTTACTTTTCCAGCAACTTCTGTCTTTGTTACAAAAAAACGTGTGGCTTATTCCAGAGGAAACCACTGTCAAAATGTACTACAGGTGCTAAAAATTTGAAATAAAAACAGAACATGTTGGAGAGACTCAGCAAGTGTGGCAGCATCTGTGGAGAGAGAAACAGAGTTAATATTTCAAGTCAAATATGATTCTTACTCGGAAGAGAAAGAGGTGAAATGGAGTATGCACTGTCGAAAACGTAGGGAGGAGCAAGTGGAAAAGAAGAGAAACTCATGTGAAGCTGACAGAAATTAAAGATCAAGTTTCCACAAAGCGAAATTCAAAGGAACAAAATCAGACATTTCTGGAGAAACTCAGTGGGTCTGGCAGCACTCGTAAAGAAAAAGCAGAGCTTCAGGTCATTGACCCTTCTTCAAAACGTCAACGGATGTCGTGATGGTTGTAATGAAGAGAATCAGGTCTCCTGCAGCATTAATAGTAATTTGTTTCACGTCTCAGTCAGGTTAACTTGGTAACTCTCTTACATCTGATTCACAAGGTTTCAGGTTTAAGGCCTTTTCCAGGGTTTCAGCTCAATATCAAAAGCAACACTGCGGTGCAGTGCAAAGGGAATGCTGCCCTATTGAAGATGACATCTTTCAGATAAGACATTAACTGAGGTCCAATTTGCCCTCTTGGGTGAGTAAAATAGATCCGAGGGCACCAATAAGTAGAAAAGTAGTGTAGTTATCCCCTGTTGAGAGTGTCGAGAGTCAATCTTTCCCTCAATGCTGGCATCAGGCTTATGCCCAAAATGTCGATTTTCCTGCTCCTCGGATGCTGCCTGACCTGCTGTGCTTTTCCAGCACCACACTCTCAACTCTGAGCTCCAGCATCTGCAGTGCCCACTGTCTCCTCCCTGTAGTTATCCCCTCGTCGACATTTCTCACTCAACCAAGTCACTAAAAACTGACTGTTCATTACCGACAGATATTTGTGGGAACTTGCTGTGTAAAACATGGATCCTCTGCTGCTTACATTATGAACAACACTGGAAAACGTATGTCATTGGCACGATTTCATCTGAAAGTGATCCACAAGTTTGCTTATTGTAGCAATTGGAACCAGGTTGACCTCATTGATTGGGAGGTCATAGATTGGGGCTGTTAATCTAGGCCAATCGGGTAAGTCCCAAATGACTGAACTAACCAGGAGGTGAGAATCTCTTCAGTTCAGGCAACTGACTCCAGGCTGACTGGCCATAGCCACTGTACAGTAACACAAATAAATAAAGGCTGACTTGATGATGGGATATCAGCCTCTGTGCAGTTATTTCACTATCGACACCACCATAGTAAGTCACATATCAAACACTGATGAGTCAGAATACAGGAAGGAGATAAAATGCTTGGTGTTATGGTGCAAAGATAACAATCTCTCCCTCAATGACACCAAAGCTAAAGAATTGATCATTGACTTCAGGAAGAAAGGAGGTGGATACTCCCCTATCGACAGCAATGGAGCTGAGGTGGAGAGGGTCAAGAGTGTCAAGTTCCTAGGACTGACGATAACCATGAATCTGTCCTGGACCTTCCTCATAGATATGACAGTCAAGAAGGCACAGCAATTCCTCTTCTTCTTCTGGAGGCTCAGGTAATTCAGCATGTCCATAAGGATCCTCAGCAACTTTTACAGATGCACCATAGAAAGCATTCTATCTGAGTGCATCACGGACTGGTATGGCAACTGCCCAGGACCATAAGAAACTACAGAGAATTGTCAACACAGCCCAGGCCATCATGCAAGCCAACCACCTATCCATGGACTCCACCTACACTTCACGTTGCTGAGGAAAGGTTGCCAACATCATCATAGACCCCTCTCGTCCCAGTTATACTCTCTTCTAACCTCTCTCATCAGGCAGAAGATACAGAATCTTTAACGCATGTACCAACAGGTTCAGGGACAGCTTCTTCCACATGATTATTAGACTGCTGAATGGACTTCTCAAGTCTCAAATCTAATGTTGATCTTGCTTTTGTGCACCTCCTGTGCAGCCATAACTTTGCATGCCTCACTCTGTCGAAACACCCTATGATCTGTATGTCCTTGTGTGTTATGATCTGCCTGTACTGCCTGAAAAACAAAGCTTCTCACTGTATCTCGGTGCATGTGACTACAATAAATGAAGTCAAAACAAAAGCACTTGGATATTTCTTGATGATCAAGAGAAGTACTGGAAATGAACCTTTTTTCTCTTTTTCATTTGAAGTGCTAAAAAATCTCTGCGTGAAATGAGCTCTCCAGATATCTCAGCTCATTCTATATTTATATTAACTATAAAACTTAGCAAGGGATGTAAATAAATATTATGCTCGAAATTAGTTTGGATAACACAAACCATATTTAGCAATGATTTGGAGATTTGGAGATGGACATATTTAGCAACCAAGATTAGAGAAGGAGGACTGACTGAAAGGAACGGCAAGCAAAAATGGCGAACCTTCAGTGACGTTTAACACACAACATAGACACACATTTAGGTTGAAGATCAGATCAATTTGAATGCTACCAAATGCTGATAATTTAGTTACGGCAGACGTTTTGGACACCAAAAGTTCTTGAATCATTTTGTAGCACAATGGGTAAGTCTAGCTGCAGTTAGTAAGAGGTCAATGATTTGTTTGTTGTTGCCAAATGGCATTTTTCTATAAGATTATCTGCCATCTATAAGTAGCAGATGGCCTGTTCACAGTTAATTAGAGTTTGCATCATATTATAACACATAGCGTGGAAGACATTATCAAAACTATTGGCTTGTAATAATTGAATAACACCAGTTTTACTTCTTGTACAGAGTTGTAAGAGATTCATCTAATTACTTAAATAGTTTTGGGGAGGTACTGTTACCTAATAGTTGAAACTTTATTGCTGGAACAGCACAGCAGGTCAGGCAGCATCCAGGGAACAGGAGATTCGACGTTTCGGGCACAGGCCCTTCTTCAGGAATGAGCAGAGAGTGTTCAGCAGGAGAAGATAAAAGGTAGGGAGGAGGGACTTGGAGGAGGGGAGTTGGAAATGTGATAGGTGGAAAGAGGTCAAGGTGAGGGTGATAGGTCGGAGTAGGGTGGAGGCGGAGAGGTCAAGAAGAAGACTGCAGGTCAGGAAGGTGGTGCCGGGCTGGAGGGATTCGGCTGAGCCAGGTGGGGGGAGGGGGGATGAAGAAACTGGTGAAGTCCAAGTTCATCCCCTGTGGTTGGAGGGTTCCCAGTCGGAAGATAAGACGCTCCTCCTCCGACCGTCGGGTTGTTGTGGTTTGGCGGTGGATGAGTCCAATGACCTGCATATCCTCGGTGGAGTGGGAGGGGGAGTTGAAATGCTGTGCTACATGTTGGTTGGGTTGGTTCGTCCGGGTGGCCCAGAGGTGCTCTCTGAATCGCTCCGCAAGTAGGCGGCCTGTCTCCCCAATATAGAGGAGGTCACACCGGCTGCAGCGGATGCAGTAGATGATGTGGGTGGAGGTGCAGGTGAATCTGTGGCGGATATGGAAGTTTCCTTTGGGGCCTTGGAGGGAAGTGAGGGGGGAGGTGTGGGCGCAAGTGTTGCACCTCCTGCGGTTGCAAGGGAAGGTGCCCACCTTGTCTCAGCCGGATCCTTCCCGCCCGGCACCGCCTTCCTGACCTGCTGTCTTCTTCTTGACCTCTCCGCCTCCGTCCTACTCCGACCTATCACCCTCACCTTGACCTCTTTCCACCTATCACATTTCCAACTCCCCTCCTCCAAGTCCCTCCTCCCTACCTTTTATCTTCTCCTGCTGAACACTCTCTGCTCATTCCTGAAGAAGGGCCTGTGCCCGAAACGTCGAATCTCCTGTTCCCTGGATGCTGCCTGACCTGCTGTGCTGTTCCAGCAATAAAGTTTCAACTTTGATCTCCAGCATCTGCAGACCTCACTTTCTCCACTGTTACCTAATAACCAAGAATCCCAGAATGATGCACTGGGGGCCATGGGTTCAAATCCATCCACAGTCATTTGAGGACTTGAAATGCAATTAAAATGTCTGGAATTGAAAGCTTATCAGAAATTAGGGACCGTGACACCATCAGTTTCCTGCAAAAACTCAATTGGTTCACAATTCTCCTTCAGCAAAGGAAACCTGATCTTTTATCAGTTTGGTCCACATGTGACTCCAGACCAACAGCAGTGTGGTTGACTCTTAACTATCTTCGGAAATGGTGAAGCAAACAATGAATTTGGTACAGGGAATGAATGCTGGCCTTGCCAGTGATGCCTACAATAGATGAAAGGACAAAGACTTTAGAAAATGCTTTGATTATGTTTTAAGGATTAGGTTTTATGGATATTATATTGAAATTAATTCTCAGAATCTGAACATTACAGGATAAGCCATTGCCCCTTTCTAATTGTCCTTGGGAAGTTTGTGATGAGTTGTCTTCATGATCCATTGCAGTCCTTGTTTGTAGGCAGACCCACAGTGCTTTGAGAAATGGAGTTCCAGGATTTTGACACACTGACAGTGATGACAATATTGTCGCAAGCAGGTTAGTGTGTGGTTTGGAATGCAATATGTAGGGGGTGATGTTCCCATTCATCTGCTGTCCTCGTCCTTCCAGATGGTAGAGGTTGCAAGTTTGTAAGGTGGTAATGACAGAGGTATGTTGAATTATTGCAGTGCATCTTGTAGATATACACACTGCTGTTACTGTGTGCTGGTGATGAAGGGAGTGAAAGTTGAAGGTGGTGGATGAGATGCCATCTACTGATTGCTTTGCTCTGGATGGTGTTGACCATCTTGAGGATTGGTCACTTGAATGTAGATGGAGCTTGGTAAGACAGGAGTCGAGTTATTCACCACTAGTTTCTGACCTGTTCTTATTTTTTATTCACTCATAGAATATGGAGATTGCTGCCTGGCCCAGTAGTTTATTGCCATTGCTAGTTGCCTTGAGGAGGAGGTGGTGAGATGTCTTGTTGAACTGCTGCAGTCCCCCTGCTGTAGGTTGACAAGCAAAGCCCTTAGGGAGGGAATTTCTGGATTTTGACCCAGCCACCGGGAAGAAATGGCGATATATTTCCAAGTCAGGATGGTGAGTGGTTTGGAGGGGAACTTGCAGATGGAGTGTTCCCATGTATCTGCTGCCCTTGTCCTTCAAGATAGACGTGGTCATGTGTTTGGAAGGTGCTGTCTGAGAATGGACTTCTGCAGTACATCTTGCAGTTAGCACACATTACTGCTACTGAGCAACATGCTGTCCAAGGAATATCTGAGAATTGACCAGTATCTGTGCTGCTGATGCCACCTTTAAAAGTCTGTTGGATACCCAGACAAGCACTGCCCGTGTGGAACTCCCAGACAGGATCCCTGATATACTTGCCCCAGGCATGGCAGACAAATATTCAGCTGTTCACTTTGCAGGCAGGGCAAGGAGATTCTGCTGGATGGGGTGGTGGAGAGACAGAATAACCTAAGACCAGTACAGCAGGTCACAACAACAGACCATATAACTCGGTGCAAGGCTGCTGCACTGAACAGTGAGGACTCTCAGCCATCTGGAAGAGTGTCCAGCATTGTAGGAAGAGGAGCAATGATCTTCCCCACTCCACCAGCGTTAGGTACCACCACATCCTTTCCAAATACCTCACCATCACTCTCTCTCTGCTGCTGCACCCACCTCCCACCAAAGCTCATGCTTCACCACTCATTATTTCCTGCAACACCTTCCTCACTTCCTGTCACCCATCCTAACAGTACTAACCCTGCATACTCACTGCACTACCTGCACGTTCACTCAGAACCTGTCCCACATGCACCAAAAGTAACAGCTGTGTCATTCACTTTAATATTTGCCTCTCTCTTATTCCAGGGCAAAAAGAAACCCCAATAGGAGGAAAGAGTCAACACGCTGGTCTGCCCAACATTCAGCTCCTTACGTGGAGACGATACTGACTCTCTCCACCTTGAGTGGTTGATTGACTGCGTCCAAGTCCCTGGACTAGTTGACTTACTGTTCCAGGGCCCCTAAATGAAGGCAATCTCACGTGACTGGACTGAGATCTGCTGACAACTATGACAAGCTTCCTGGCTTCATGTCTGTGCTAAATAACACATTAAAACACCAGTCCATGGGTCGAATATCTCTGGTCAATGGGAAAGTGAAAGAAAGCAAGTTGTGGCCTGGATACTGTGTGTATCCAGGTGTGCTCAGGGTAAGTGAGAGCCAATGGACAAGACCTGACCTGCAGCCTGGTCCAGTCCATGAGCTGAGTGCATGCCCCTAAATGCACAGCATCCTCACTGAGAGTATTAATGCTAATGTTTAATGATAGTTCCTGGGGCAGCTTAAGATACGGCACTGAAGTGTCTTATAAGTGGATCCGAGACGTGCCATAGGCTCCTTAGAGACTGACATGTTAGATGTCAGCATCTGTGTATGTATGTGTGTGTGCGAGTATGTGCGCATGCGTGTGAGGTTGTGCGTGTGTGTGTGAATGTGTGTGTGTACATGATTGTTTGTGTGCGCACGCATGCATGCATGTGTGTGAGGTTGTGTATGTATGGGCGCGCTTGTGTGTGTGCATGATTGTGTGTGCGCGCACATGCATGTGTGTATATGGTTATGTGTGTGTGTGCGCATGTGTGTGTTTGTGTGCGCGCGTGCCTGTGTGTGTTTGTGTGTGCGCACGTGTGTGTGTGTGTTTGTGTGTGCACACGTGTGTGTGTGTGCGCACGTGCGTGTGTGTGTGTGCGTGTGTGTTTGTGTGTGCGCCTGCCTGTGTGTGGTCAGTACCCATGGAGTGTGCCTGGGAGATTAGTGCCCAAGCTCGAACAAGGGATCAAGTAGGGAGTTAGAGTCACCAGGCTGTGATAATCACAGTAAAAATTCTTCAGGATTTTTGCTCACCTTCAAATATCCATCGAAATCATTTTAGATTTCCTGGAATTTTCTCATAATCTGCAGCTTTATGGTTTTATTCCAAGCATGTTGGCCTCCTGGTTTGTTGCTGCTACTACAAGATCGTATCTCTTTTTCATGACCCAATCAGCAAGACCAGACTGAAGGAAACCCATTTGTGAACCGACACTTCATGATGTGACCCAAAGGTTCAGGGGTTGACCTCGTTAGATACCTCATTGTCTAATTAGAAATATAGATAATTTTAGGAGTGGGCTTTGCATATCCCCAGATAGATTAGTTAAGTATTAATTATGTATTTGTCTCCTTATTTAGTTAAAAATCACACAGCACCAGGTTATAGTCCAACAGGTTTAATTGGAAGCACACTAGCTTTCGGAGCACCGCTCCTTCATCAGGTGATTGTGGAGGGCTCGATCGTAACACAGAATTTATAGCAAAAATTTACAGTGTGATGTAACTGAAATTATACATTGAAAAATTGATTGTCTGTTAAGCCTTTCATCTGTTAGAATACAATGATAGTTTCACTTCTTTCATGTGTAAATCACAAAAACTTTTATTTAAAGTTGCATTCTTGGGTTAGCTGTTAACAATGGTGATAGCTAGACAATATGTTGAAGGTGTTAGCCTCCTGTGTTCTCTGTCTATGCCATGATGTTTAGATTGATTCTAATCTAAAAAGTGAGATAACAGAGTTTTACATAAATTCATGCAGTTTTTGAGCTCAGAGTTCTACATGAATGCATGCAGTTTTTGAGCAAAGTACAATGTAACTCTGCAAGTATAATTTCAGTTACATCACACTGTAAATTTTTGCTATAAATTCTGTGTTACGATTGAGCCCTCCACTATCATCTGATGAAGGAGTGTCGCTTCCAATTGGAAGCTAGTGTGCTTCCAATTAAACCTGTTGGACTATAACCTGGTGTTGTGTGATTTTTAACTTTGTACACCCCAGTCCAACACCGGCATCTCCAAATCATGTCTCCTTATTTAAGGAGGGATATAAATGTCTTGGAAGCAGTTCAGGATGTCTACTAGAGTGATGCCTGAAATGGGTGGTTTGCCTTGCAAGGAAGGCTGGGCCAGACTTGGCTTGTATCCATAGGAATTTAAAGGAGAAAGAGATGACTTTATTCAAACACATGAGGTTCTAAGGCTTCTTGACAGGATGGACGTGCAAAGAATGGGCAGAATCTTTGCAGATACTGGATGATGTAAGCATTAGTGAGAAAGCTGGGGAAGTTAGATGACAGTGAGTAGCTTCTCAATGTTGAGAGCAAAAATACCCATCGCCCAACCAAGTGTTGAACAGTGAGACGAGGTTCTTGATTGTGTGTGGAGCGAGGCCTATTTGCATGCATTAGAATGTGTTAATATCTCATTATTAGTTTATTTAACCTCTGTTAAATGCATTTTCCCTTCACTAAGACATTGGATAGAAATGAAGAATTAGAGTTAGAATTTATTGTCATATGCATTTGTACAATAAGAATACTATGAAAAGTGTTATAAATTGCCCTATGAGATGCAACAATGTCCAACTTGCCAGTCAGAACAGTTACCTGACAACTGCAGCTTACTTCCTGTTCCTTGGACACTTATCAGCCATGTTTCAGCTATGGGTTGGGAGCAAGGGGAGGAAGTTTGTGTCTACAGCAAGGGGAATGGGTTTGAGTCTGGAGTAGGGGGAGTCGATTTGGATTGGGAGGAAGGGGAGGGGGTTTGGATTGGGAGGAAGGAGAGGGGATTCGGGTTGGGAGTGGGGGAGGGGGTTCGGGTCGG